>NC_080472.1:10048627-10348627 GCF_030265055.1 Doryrhamphus excisus
CTCATCCAAGAGGTCACAAAAGACCCCACAACCCCAAACAACTGCAGTTGCCACAGTAAAGGTCAGTGTTCATGATTCCGCCACTGGACAAAAATGGCCTGCAGTACCAAGATGAAAACCACTGTTGAACAAAACACTAAGACTCGTCTCAATTTTGCCAGAAAACGTCTTGATGATCCCCAAGATGTTTGGATAAATACTCTGTTGTATGACAAGACACTCTAGTCTGATGAGACAAAAGTAGAACTTTTATGGCATAAAAGTAAAGCTGTGTTTCAGAAAAAGAACATCAAGGCAACAGTACAATATGGTGGTGGTAGTGGTGGTCTGGGGATGTTTTGCTGCTTCGATTATGGATCTCAATTAAGCTCACTTAAGTTGGGTGGCAATGGCTTTTTCAGACAGGACCATATCGGTTTGGATAATTTTTTCTCCCTTAATAAAAAATTAATTTTAAAATTATTGTGTTAAGTTGTGTTGTTGTGTTTTGTTTTTTGGTTATACTTCTGACTGTCACGCACATACAAGTTGGTGTCCAGTGTTTTGGCTGCATTAGCTTGTTGCAGTGTTTGTTCTTCAAATGGCAAATAACTACTGTATTGGGTGACTACTGTAAAGGTGACTATGGGGGTGTTTGTTCATGTCTAGAAGGCTCTAATGCAGGGGTGCTCACACTTTTTCAGCATGCGAGCTACTTTTAAAATGACCGAGTCAAAATGATCTACCCACTACAAAAATGCAAAACATCTATTTATTTTCAAATGTATTGAGGATTATTTGTACGTACAATGTATGTTGATGTAGCTTACATAACCAAATGAGCCAATATTGCAAAACACACATAATTAACTATTAACATTTTTTGTAATTACCTGAGTTTACTTTGATGACTTGCACTGAATTGAACCAGCCAGGGATGCATAGTCCGGACAGTAGCTGCTGATAGCCAGGTTAGCCAGGCAAACGCACTTCGAAAAAGACATTGTGAAAAAAAAAGTCCACCTCCCATCCGTATGGAAGTGATATGTTTTTGCCTTTTTACTTGGTCCAGCTCCTTCACTCATTTTAGTGACCATAATCTTTAGCGAGGGCTTAAAATCTGACGCAATTCGCCGACTAGCTTAGCACTTTGCATCGTTGTTTACGCATGAGCGGTGACCTAAAGGTCAAAATTCAGTTGTCATCTGACTGGTTGTCCTGTATGTCAATCAAGTAACGGGGATGGATGATAGGCTGACATCGTAAGTTCTGCTGCACTTAGAGACGTTGTTTGATTTGATTGGTCGCCCGAAGGGCAACATTCAGTTGTCATCTGAATGGCTGCCCTGTATATCAATCAAGTGACGGCATTGATGCTAGGATGATATTTTTTTAATGTCACGGCGCGATCGACCAGCGATCGACCAGTACCACCTCCGCGATCGACCGGTAGATCGCGATCGACTTAATGAGCACCCCTGCTATAATGTTTTTAAAAAGTGATTTAGAAGGTTGTAAACATGTGTTTGCTCTAACTGCCAAAGTATTGCATTCATAAATAAAGAATGCTACTTTTACTTTACTTGCTCATTACTGCGATAAATGAGGGTTACTTGTACAGAACAAATAATGTGTCCCATTCCAAAAAATACAGTCTTTTTATCCACCTCCAGAAAGCTGAATACAAGCATTAGGCCTTTGTAAGAATTTCTAATCCATCATCTGTTTCTTTGTCAGTTGGCCATGTGATGCTCAGTGTTGGTCCCTTCCATCTCTGTGGTCTCTAATGCTTTGTTAGGCTACTAATTGACATGTTATCAGCTACCTTAGTTGATGTAGATTCAGACAAGCAATACGTTTTCTATTCCAGGTTGTTCATATGGATGTGCGAGGAAACAAGGTGAAACTAGACGACGATACTGAGATTTCATACGACAAGTGCTTGATTGCCACGGGTAAGTCAGTTAAACATTTTGATATTCTCCCAGCAGTCTTTTCACACTCTTTAGTTGTCTTTTTTTAGGCGGCATTCCAAGAAATCTGCCAGTCCTTGAAAGAGCAGGAGAGGAAGTGTTGAAGAAGACCACTCTGTTCCGTAAGGTTGGTATGTCACCATCAAAGTGTGCTACTTTCATCCGGTTTTCCACAACTGAAATGCCATCCAATGGAACCTCGATTTTAGAAGACAAGATTTATTAATTTAAATTCATCCCCACAGTGGTTGAGTGGTTGTCATGTTAGCCTTTTGATCTCAAAAGAGTTGGGAGATTGGAAAGAGTTGGGTTGGACATGCAGTCAGCGTCTCTGTGTGGAGTTTGCATGCTCTCCCCGTGTGTGCATGTGTGGGTTTTCTCTGCGTACTTAAAAAAAATGCATTTTCCCATCACAGATTGATGACTTCAGATCCTTGGATAAATTCTCCAGAAACATCAAGTCAGTTGCAGTCATTGGAGGTGGCTTCTTGGGCAGTGAGCTGGCCTGTGCCCTTGGCAGGAGATGTAAGACCCATGGCAACAAGCAGAAGAAGAAAACTTTTTTTTGCTTTTTCTTGTCAAGTTGTCATGATGTTTTTGCTGCCCTTTTAGCACATGATTCAGGTCTGGAGGTGATACAAATGTTCCCTGAGAAGGGCAACATGGGCAAAGTGCTACCCGAATATCTCAGCAACTGGACGACAGAAAAAGTCAAGAAAGGTTTGTCTCTGTTGAATTCCGCATGTTTTGCCACCATTTTGTCTCAATGTTGCACATTTTAAAAGCACTCCATGTGGTCTCCCAGAGGGTGTAAAAGTAATCTCCGAAGCGCTGGTCAAGTCTGTCGCCTACAAAGATGAGCAATTAGAAATCCAACTGAAGGATGGTCGATTGGTAGGCCCAATGCATTTAAGATAAGACAATATTACGTAATCGTTACTTGTACTGCTGTGCTTCACCTTGCAGGTAAAAACTGATCACATCGTTGCAGCTGTTGGCCTGGAGCCCAACGTGGACCTCGCTAAGTCAGCAGGCTTGGAGGTGGACTCTGACTTTGGTGGCTACCGGGTCAATGCGGAATTGCAAGCTCGGTCCAATATTTGGGTGGTAAGTTTTCTTAAAGTTACTAGACTAGTATGTCATAATCATATATACAACTAATCCATGCTGCACATTTTTCTGCGGTGTCCTGCAGGCTGGTGATGCTGCATGTTTCTATGACATCAAGCTGGGCCGCAGACGTGTAGAACACCATGACCACGCTGTCGTCAGTGGCAGACTGGCAGGGGAGAATATGACAGGAGCCAGCAAACCTTACTGGCATCAGTCTATGTTTTGGTGGGTATGGCAGTATGACTATGTTGGCTTAAACCAGGGCTTCTCAGTTATTTTTTGTCATTGACCCCCGGGGGACAAATGTTTTCACTCACCCCGTCAAGGCTGTCAACAGCAACTCATTCCACACTTGAGACGAATTCTGGTCCAATTTCGGTGCTGAGGAAAGTAGTTCCAGCTAGTTGCTGGGGACAGTAAATAGTTTGGCTTGCATTCTAAAGCATAATACATCACAAAAATGCCTACTAATTTGGCCTAATGCCAAAAAGTCTGACTGCACAAATCACTCTGCATTACTTTCAATAACTAACTGCCGTACTTTATTTTGGTAAAGCGCTGGCATCGAAAGGCAGTAGACCAGGGGTCGGGAACCTTTTTGGCTAAGAGAGCCATGAAGGCCAGATATTTTAAAATGTGTATCTGTGAGAGCCATATACATTTTTTTAAACATTGAATGCAATAAAATGTGTGCATTTGTATGTAAGACCAACAGTTTTAGATATAATGGGCTCTAATTACGTAGACCAGGCACACTACCCCACGCCAATGGGGTGTGGCCAGCACACTTTCGTGAGCAGCGCAGTGTCCAATAATAAATCAAATACTTGCTGCCATTAATGCAACTTCTGCTGCTGCATAGTTTTGAACCGTATTCAGTACATGTATTTCATTCTTTTGGCCATCTTCGTCAAAAGGCTTGGTTCTGCAGCTTTAGCTAGGTGACTATTTGACTGAAGGAGGAAAGTTTACATTTACATGTTTTTTTGACATCTCAATGACCGAGGTAGACTACCGCATTACCCAGTAATAATCAAGTTTTGGTGTTTGACCTGGAAAATATCATCAAGAAAGATGGATATGGTCGGCCATATTGCAGTAGAAAATAGATGGACGAATTAAAATGCATAAGAAAGAAATTATTTTTAATATTATTTTTAACAGTGATTTCTGTGATGTTTATTTTAAAATGTTAGCAAACATAAATTTTTATTGTGGTAAATGCTTGAGAGCCAGATACAGTCATCAAAAGAGCCCTACCTGGCTCCCGAGCCATAGGTTCCCTACCTCTGCAGTAGACCCTTACCCTGGGCTCACACTGGATCTGCCGCGGCCGCGGCATTCCGTAAGATTGAAAATGCTCACACCATCTCCGTCTAGCACAGGTTCGGCTACACCAAAATCATCAGATTCTAACTTTTTTTTTCAGCTGCCGTAGTTTTGTTAGTATTGTTGTTAGTTGTCTTAGGTGTGAAAGAGGAGCAGCTGTGTTAAATGTGGTGTTATCACACTCAGGCCTCGTCCACACGTACATAGCAGGATGTTTTTAAAACCGCATTTTCCCCTCTTCGTTTATGAAAAAAATTCCACACAACCTCGTATTTAAAAAAATAGCTACCACCAACACAGTTCTGAGGTCATCCATGTTGTTTCTGATGGAAACACAGGTCGCGTGTGTGACGTCACAGTATACGTTGTCGTAGTTAGTGACGCTGGGAAACGTATTGGCATCGATAACAAAACACATAATTAATTTTTTTCCAAATCCACACATTGACCTGAGGTTTTGAAAACTTGAATTTTTAGTACCAAATATCTCCAGGCTTGTGTGGATGACAGGCCAAATCGTGGAAAAATAACCTTGTTTGAGGAGATACCTGCCCAAGTGTGGACAGAGCCTCAGATTCTCTCATACTGGTCACTGGATAATCAATATAGAATCCCGTGGAAAACTGTGTATGTCAAAAAATAAATAAATAAAATAAAAAAAATTAAAAAGTTTTGCTACATAACAATGTTCCAAGCCAGGGGTGCTCACACTTTTTCAGCATGCGAGCTACTTTTAAAATGACCGAGTCAAAATGATCTACCCACAACAAAAATGCAAAACATCTATTTATTTTCAAATGTATTAAGGATTATTTGTACGTACAATGTATGTTGATGTACCTTACATAACCAAATGAGCCAATATTGCAAAACACACATAATTAACTATTAACATTTTTTGTAATTACCTGAGTTTACTTTGATGACTTGCACTGAATTGAACCAGCCAGGGATGCATAGTCCGGACAGTAGCTGCTGATAGCCAGCCTCAAGCACACTTCCAAATGTTTATCAGTCATGGATAATATGCGTGTCATAATATCCGTATAATATTCCATATCCGTATGGAAGTGATATGTTTTTTGCCTTTTTACTTGGTCCAGTTTTTGCCTTTTTACTTGGTCCAGCTCCTTCACTCATTGTAGTGACCATAAACTTTAGCGAGGGCTTAAAATCTCGCAATTCGCCGACTAGCTTAGCACTTTGCATCGTTGTTTACGCATGAGCGGTGACCTAAAGGTAAAAATTCAGTTGTCATCTGATTGGTTGTCCTGTATGTCAATCAAGTAACGGGGATGGATGATAGGCTGACATCGTAAGTTCTGCTGCACTTAGAGACGTTGTTTGATTTGATTGGTCGCCCGAAGGGCAACATTCAGTTGTCATCTGAATGGCTGCCCTGTATATCAATCAAGTGACGGCATTGATGCTGGGATGATATTTTTTTAATGTCACGCCGCGATCGACCAGCGATCGACCAGTACCACCTCCGCGATCGACCGGTAGATCGCGATCGACTTAATGAGCACCCCTGTTCTAAGCTATGAGAAGAAGCTGCAGTTCATTGAGGGTAAACATGAATGCCAACTTGTGGAGTGGTATACCAAAGCAGAGTATGGTGTCTTCCCCTGAGAACGGTATTGCATAAAGACAGTCTCTCTCAATGTTTATGCATTGCAGGAGTGACCTCGGTCCCGATGTAGGATACGAGGCCATTGGGATTGTGGACAGCAGTTTGCCCACAGTGGGCGTCTTTGCCAAGGCCACCGCCAAGGACACACCAAAAGCTGCCACTGAACAGTCTGGTATGAGTCGTAAGGGAATTATTCCACAAAGCAATAACTGTCTATCATGGGAACGAGCATTTCTCTTGTTTGCAGGAACCGGAATCCGCTCAGAAAGTGAAACAGAGGATGTGGCTTTGAGCCCGGTGGCCTCCACGACACCCGTGCCCACCGCCACGCAAAAAGATGACTACGGCAAAGGAGTCATCTTCTACCTGCGAGACAAAGTGGTGGTGGGGATCATCCTGTGGAATGTTTTCAACAGAATGCCCATCGCCAGAAAGGTGAGCTCTATCCTTTGGGAAGGACGTTGTTTCAAGTTGGTGGAAAACAATTCTGTTATCCAATTGCAGATCATCAAGGATGGAGAGGACCATGCAGACCTGAACGAAGTTGCCAAGCTGTTTAACATCCATGATGATTAAGACAGGAGACTTTGTAAACTTTGTCCTTTACAATCCAATCATGTCTACAGTGGCATGTTATATGTAAATTATGTTCTCGGTGGATTATTTTCATACTCTATTTTGAAATTTCAATCGCACCACATGTCTCGTCTGGCACTTTCTCAACCAATTTTTCAAAAACAATGATGGTATGCCACATCTGTACAGCGCTGGTCTTTGTCGTCACGGAAAGGCTGCAATAAAAGTGATTTTTAAATCCAAGTAAGCCCATTATTCTCACTTGGCGAGCTTGTGTGTGTGTGCATGAACCTGGTATCCCCCCCCTCCCCTCCCCCAGAGGACGCCACCTCGCGGCTTACCTGGCTTGTCAGCCATGAACGCTCCTCTGGTCCCAATCGACCAGGTACTGCATCCCCCCACACAGTCTTCTCATGTCCAAAATGGCTGGCTCACAATCAATGAGACGCGGTGGCGGCTCAGCCGGAGGACACAGCGGGCTTGAGGAAACAGGTTTGATCGTCACATCCTTCTCCTGGGTAGGGAACAAGAGAGGCTGCTAGGCGTAAGCAGCTTTGAATGGGGATATACATGTAGCCAAGCTCTCCAATGAATTGTGCGTGTAGTACACCCAAAGGAGGTGGGAGAACCAGGCAGACGGGTGCTGACACTGACAGCTTACCTGCTGACAAAAGGTCGCCGGGCAAAAATGAAGTAGCAGAAACCAACAGGGCAAGACCGCGGTGAAGTTTTAGCACGCCAATTTTTAGCATTTTTATATTTGATTGGATTTTATATGACTTTTTAACATTAAAAAATGAAAAATTTTGTGTTATAGCTTGCAGGCCATGCGACCTAGGCACTTCAAATCACTTTATATTAGCAATCCCAGCCTCCGAGTACAATGCGCACCGATTTGTTTTTCCAAGTATTGTTTAATATGATTTCATATGAATGTTTGATATAACAAAAACAAGGATCATATTCGATAGCTTCACACACAAGTGACCTAGGTGCTTGAAACAACTGTATATAAGTAATAAAATCTTTTGTGAAGCTTTTCAATACTCTTGGTGAACTATAACTGTGCCATTAGCAGAGTGATAACGGATTATTTGAGTGCCAGCCGATATATCGGGCCGATATTTGCGGGTTTTTTTTTCATTGTATCGGTATCGGCCAATACGCGCGTGGGTTCGCAGATGTATTTTTCCACCGCATGATTTACAGTCAGGCATCCGCCGGGGCAACACAAAGCTGCCCCGGCGGCAGAGGACCCCGCAACACACGTAGTCACGGTACCCCGCCCCCACTGGTGAATCACAACAAGGGCGCGTTTTCACAAGTAATAGAGTTAGCTTGCTTTTAACACTTTACTAAACCCGTCACATTTCACTGGGTGATCGCTAGGCGTAACAGTTTAAGTCATGGTGTGACAACAAGAAAGCCCAAAAACATCACATACCAACGCAACAAACGAATAAAAGCACTCTCACTAGTTGAGCAGACCAAGAATGAACAACTATGCAACATTAAATGCGTCTCGTGTTATGTGTGTGCGCTCTCTCCGAGCACACACAAACACACACAGAAGGAATTGGAGCAGCCGTGTCTGCTTATGAGAGGTCGTTATCGTGCACAACACCAACTTTAATGATGAGAGAAATGTTTTATATATCGTACTAAATTGTGTCAGTGTGATGTGTTTGTGTGTGTGGAGGCGGGGGGGGGTGCGTCTCACTGCGGAAGAGCAGTCATGGATCATCGATGTTAGATATAACTTAAACTACAGCAGAAATGTTTTGCACATGGTTGAATATTTATTCCTTTTAAAGTTGATAATGCCGTTTAAATGTGTGTTTAAGAAAGCTGAATCCTACTGTGTTCAGTGTTTACATTTCAATAAATATTTGTTTCAACATGAGACCTGTAGATGGCTGGCCCTTGAAGGCTGGCCCTTGAAGGCTGGCGCTTGAAGGCTGGCGCTTTTAGGCTGGAGCTTTAAGACTGGCCCTTTAAGGATGGCCCTTTAAGGCTGGCCCTTTAAGGCTGGTCCTTTGAGGCTGACCCTTTAAGGCTGGAGCTTTAAGGCTGGCCCTCTAAGGCTGGCCCTCTAAGGCTGGAGCTTTAAGGATGGCCCTTTAAGGCTGGCCCTCTAACGCTGGCCCTCTAAGGCTGGCCCTTTAAGGCTGACCCTTTAAGGCTGGTCCTCTAAGGATGGCCCTCTAAGGATGGCCGTTTAAGGCTGGAGCTTTAAGGCCGGCCCTTTAAGGCTGGCGCTTTAAGGCTAGCGCTTTAAGGCTGGCCTTTAAGCCTGGTCCTCTAAGGATGGCCCTCTAAGGATGGCCGTTTAAGGCTGGAGCTTTAAGGCCGGCCCTATAAGGCTGGCCCTATAAGGCTGGCCTTTAGGGATGGCCCTCTAAGGCTGGCCCTCTAAGGCTGGCCCTTAAAGGTTGGCCCTTTAAGGCTGGCCCTTAATGGCTGGCCCTTTAAGGCTGACCCTCTAAGGATGGACCTCTAAGGCTGGCCCTCTAAGGCTGGCGCTCTAAGGCTGGAGCTTTAAGGATGGCCCTCTAAGGCTGGCCCTCTAAGGCTGGTGCTTTAAGGATGGCCCTCTAAGCCTGGAAATTTAAGGCTGGCCCTTTAAGGCTAGCCCTCTAAGGCTGGCCCTCTAAGGCTGGCGCTTTAAAGCTGGCGCTTTAAGGCTGGCCCTTTAAGGCTGGCCCTCTAAGGCTGGTGCTTTAAGGCTGGCCCTCTAAGGCTGGCCCTCTAAGCCTGGAGCTTTAAGGCTGGCCCTTTAAGGATAGCCCTCTAAGGCTGGCCCTCTAAGGCTGGCCCTCTAAGGCTGGCCCTCTAAGGCTGGCGCTTTAAGGCTGGCGCTTTAAGGCTGGCCTTTAAGCCTGGTCCTCTAAGGATGGCCCTCTAAGGATGGCCGTTTAAGGCTGGAGCTTTAAGGCCGGCCCTTTAAGGCCGGCCTTCTAAGGATGGCGCTCTAAGGCTGGAGATTTAAGGCTGGCCCTTTAAGGCTGGCCCTTTAAGGTTGCCCTTTAATGCTAGCCCTTTAAGGCTAGCCCTCTAATGCTGGCCCTCTAAGGCTGGTGCTTTAAGGCTGGCGCTTTAAGGCTGGCGCTTTATGGCTGGCGCTTTAAGGCTGGCCTTTAAGCCTGGTCCTCTAAGGATGGCCCTCTAAGGATGGCCGTTTAAGGCTGGAGCTTTAAGGCCGGCCCTTTAAGGTTGGCCGTCTAAGGATGGCGCTCTAAGGCTGGAGATTTAAGGCTGGCCCTTTAAGGCTGGCCTTTAGGGATGGCCCTCTAAGGCTGGCCCTTAAAGGCTGGCCCTTAAAGGTTGGCCCTTTAAGGCTGTCCCTTTAAGGCTGGCCCTTAATGGCTGGCCCTCTAAGGCTGGCCCTCTAAGGCTGGCCCTCTAAGGCTGGAGCTTTAAGGATGGCCCTCTAAGGCTGGTGCTTTAAGGATGGCCCTCTAAGCCTGGAGCTTTAAGGCTGGCCCTCTAAGGCTGGCCCTCTAAGGCTGGCCCTCTAAGCCTGGAGCTTTAAGGCTGGCCCTTTAAGGCTAGCCCTCTAAGGCTGGCCCTCTAAGGCTGGCGCTTTAAGGCTGGCCCTTTAAGGCTAGCCCTCTAAGGCTGGCCCTCTAAGGCTGGCGCTTTAAGGCTGGCGCTTTAAGGCTGGCGCTTTAAGGCTGGCCCTTTAAGGCTGGCCCTCTAAGGCTGGCCCTCTAAGACTGGCCCTTTAAGGATGGCCCTTTAAGGCTGGCCCTTTAAGGCTGGTCCTTTGAGGCTGACCCTTTAAGGCTGGAGCTTTAAGGCTGGCCCTCTAAGGCTGGAGCTTTAAGGATGGCCCTTTAAGGCTGGCCCTCTAACGCTGGCCCTCTAAGGCTGGCCCTTTAAGGCTGACCCTTTAAGGCTGGCCTTTAAGGCTGGTCCTCTAAGGATGGCCCTCTAAGGATGGCCGTTTAAGGCTGGAGCTTTAAGGCCGGCCCTTTAAGGCTGGCGCTTTAAGGCTAGCGCTTTAAGGCTGGCCTTTAAGCCTGGTCCTCTAAGGATGGCCCTCTAAGGATGGCCGTTTAAGGCTGGAGCTTTAAGGCCGGCCCTATAAGGCTGGCCCTATAAGGCTGGCCTTTAGGGATGGCCCTCTAAGGCTGGCCCTCTAAGGCTGGCCCTTAAAGGTTCGCCCTTTAAGGCTGGCCCTCAATGGCTGGCCCTTTAAGGCTGACCCTCTAAGGATGGACCTCTAAGGCTGGCCCTCTAAGGCTGGCCCTCTAAGGCTGGCCCTCTAAGGCTGGAGCTTTAAGGATGGCCCTCTAAGGCTGGCCCTCTAAGGCTGGTGCTTTAAGGATGGCCCTCTAAGCCTGGAAATTTAAGGCTGGCCCTTTAAGGCTAGCCCTCTAAGGCTGGCCCTCTAAGGCTGGCGCTTTAAGGCTGGCGCTTTAAGGCTGGCCCTTTAAGGCTGGCCCTCTAAGGCTGGTGCTTTAAGGCTGGCCCTCTAAGGCTGGCCCTCTAAGCCTGGAGCTTTAAGGCTGGCCCTTTAAGGATAGCCCTCTAAGGCTGGCCCTCTAAGGCTGGCCCTCTAAGGCTGGCCCTCTAAGGCTGGCGCTTTAAGGCTGGCGCTTTAAGGCTGGCCTTTAAGCCTGGTCCTCTAAGGATGGCCCTCTAAGGATGGCCGTTTAAGGCTGGAGCTTTAAGGCTGGCCCTTTAAGGCTGGCCCTTTAAGGCTGCCCTTTAAGGCTAGCCCTTTAAGGCTAGCCCTCTAAGGCTGGCCCTCTAAGGCTGGTGCTTTAAGGCTGGCGCTTTAAGGCTGGCGCTTTATGGCTGGCGCTTTAAGGCTGGCCTTTAAGCCTGGTCCTCTAAGGATGGCCCTCTAAGGATGGCCGTTTAAGGCTGGAGCTTTAAGGCCGGCCCTTTAAGGTTGGCCGTCTAAGGATGGCGCTCTAAGGCTGGAGATTTAAGGCTGGCCCTTTAAGGCTGGCCTTTAGGGATGGCCCTCTAAGGCTGGCCCTTAAAGGCTGGCCCTTAAAGGTTGGCCCTTTAAGGCTGTCCCTTTAAGGCTGGCCCTTAATGGCTGACCCTCTAAGGATGGACCTCTAAGGCTGGCCCTCTAAGGCTGGCCCTCTAAGGCTGGCCCTCTAAGGCTGGAGCTTTAAGGATGGCCCTCTAAGGCTGGTGCTTTAAGGATGGCCCTCTAAGCCTGGAGCTTTAAGGCTGGCCCTTTAAGGCTAGCCCTCTAAGGCTGGCCCTCTAAGGCTGGCGCTTTAAGGCTGGCGCTTTAAGGCTGGCCCTTTAAGGCTGGCCCTCTAAGGCTGGCCCTCTAAGGCTGGCCCTCTAAGACTGGCGCTTTAACGCTGGCCCTTTAAGGCTGGCCCTTTAAGGCTGGCCCTCTAAGGCTGGCCCTCTAAGGCTGGCGCTTTAAGGCTGGCGCTTTAACGCTGGCCCTTTAAGGCTGGCCCTTTAAGGCTGGAGCTTTAAGGATGGCCCATTAAGGCTGGCCCTTTAAGGCTGGTCCTCTAAGGATGGCCCTCTAAGGATGGCCCTCTAAGGATGGCCCTTTAAGGCTGGAGCTTTAAGGCTGGCCCTTTAAGGCTGGCCCTTTAAGAATGGCCCTTTAAGGCTGGCCCTTTAAGGGAGGCCCTCTAAGGCTGGCCCTCTAAGGCTGGCCCTCTAAGGCTGGAGCTTTAAGGCTGGCCCTCTAAGGCTGGCCCTCTAAGGCTGGAGCTTTAAGGATGGCCCTCTAACGCTGGCCCTCTAACGCTGGCCCTCTAAGGCTGGCCCTCTAAGGCTGGTGCTTTAAGGCTGGCCCTCTAAGGCTGGCCCTCTAAGCCTGGAGCTTTAAGGCTGGCCCTTTAAGGCTAGCCCTCTAAGGCTGGCCCTCTAAGGCTGGCCCTCTAAGGCTGGCCCTCTAAGGCTGGCACTTTAAGGCTGGTGCTTTAAGGCTGGCCTTTAAGCCTGGTCCTCTAAGGATGGCCCTCTAAGGATGGCCGTTTAAGGCTGGAGCTTTAAGGCCGGCCCTTTAAGGCTGGCCTTCTAAGGATGGCGCTCTAAGGCTGGAGATTTAAGTTGGCAATTTAAGGCCGGCCCTCTAAGGCTGGCCCTTAAAGGCTGGCCCTTAAAGGTTGGCCCTTTAAGGCTGGCCCTTTAAGGCTGGCCCTTAATGGCTGACCCTCTAAGGATGGACCTCTAAGGCTGGCCCTCTAAGGCTGGCCCTCTAAGGCTGGCCCTCTAAGGCTGGCCCTCTAAGGCTGGTGCTTTAAGGATGGCCCTCTAAGCCTGGAGCTTTAAGGCTGGCCCTTTAAGGCTAGCCCTCTAAGGCTGGCCCTCTAAGGCTGGCGCTTTAAGGCTGGCGCTTTAAGGCTGGCCCTTTAAGGCTGGCCCTCTAAGGCTGGCCCTCTAAGGCTGGCCCTCTAAGACTGGCGCTTTAACGCTGGCCCTTTAAGGCTGGCCCTTTAAGGCTGGCCCTCTAAGGCTGGCGCTTTAAGGCTGGCGCTTTAACGCTGGCCCTTTAAGGCTGGCCCTTTAAGGCTGGAACTTTAAGGCTGGAACTTTAAGGATGGCCCTTTAAGGCTGGCCCTTTAAGGCTGGTCCTCTAAGGATGGCCCTCTAAGGATGGCCCTCTAAGGATGGCCCTTTAAGGCTGGCCCTTTAGAATGGCCCTTTAAGGCTGGCCCTTTAAGGGAGGCCCTCTAAGGCTGGCCCTCTAAGGCTGGCCCTTGAAGGCTGGCCCTTGAAGGCTGGCCCTTGAAGGCTGGCGCTTTAAGGCTGGCCCTTTAAGGCTGGTCCTTTAAGGCTGGTCCTTTAAGGCTGGCCTTTAAGGCTGGCTCTCCAAGGCTGGCCCTCCAAGGCTGGAGCTTTAAAATTGGCCCTTTAAGGCTGGCCCTCCAAGGCTGGAGCTTTAAAGATGGCCCTTTAAGGCTGGCCCTTTAAGGCTGGCCCTTTAAGGCTGACCCTTTAAGGCTGGCCCTTTAAGGCTGACCCTTTAAGGCTGGCCTTTAAGGCTGGTCCTCTAAGGATGGCCCTCTAAGGATGGCCGTTTAAGGCTGGAGCTTTAAGGCCGGCCCTTTAAGGCTGGCCTTCTAAGGATGGCGATCTAAGGCTGGAGCTTTAAGGCTGGCCCTTTAAGGCTGGCCTTTAGGGATGGCCCTCTAAGGCTGGCCCTTAAAGGCTGGCCCTGTAAGGCTGGCCCTCTAAGGCTGGAGCTTTAAGGATGGCCCTCTAAGTCTGGCCCTCTAAGGCTGGAGCTTTAAGGATCGCCCTCTAAGGCTGGCCCTCTAAGCCTGGAGCTTTAAGGCTGGCCCTTTAAGGCTAGCCCTCTAAGGCTGGCCCTCTAAGGCTGGAGCTTTAAGGATGGCCCTCTAAGGCTGGTGCTTTAAGGATGGCCCTCTAAGCCTGGAGCTTTAAGGCTGGCCCTTTAAGGCTAGCCCTCTAAGGCTGGCCCTCTAAGGCTGGCGCTTTAAGGCTGGCGCTTTAAGGCTGGCCCTTTAAGGCTGGCCCTCTAAGGCTGGCCCTCTAAGGCTGGCCCTCTAAGACTGGCGCTTTAACGCTGGCCCTTTAAGGCTGGCCCTTTAAGGCTGGCCCTCTAAGGCTGGCCCTCTAAGGCTGGCGCTTTAAGGCTGGCGCTTTAACGCTGGCCCTTTAAGGCTGGCCCTTTAAGGCTGGAGCTTTAAGGATGGCCCATTAAGGCTGGCCCTTTAAGGCTGGTCCTCTAAGGATGGCCCTCTAAGGATGGCCCTCTAAGGATGGCCCTTTAAGGCTGGAGCTTTAAGGCTGGCCCTTTAAGGCTGGCCCTTTAAGAATGGCCCTTTAAGGCTGGCCCTTTAAGGGAGGCCCTCTAAGGCTGGCCCTCTAAGGCTGGCCCTCTAAGGCTGGAGCTTTAAGGCTGGCCCTCTAAGGCTGGCCCTCTAAGGCTGGAGCTTTAAGGATGGCCCTCTAACGCTGGCCCTCTAACGCTGGCCCTCTAAGGCTGGCCCTCTAAGGCTGGTGCTTTAAGGCTGGCCCTCTAAGGCTGGCCCTCTAAGCCTGGAGCTTTAAGGCTGGCCCTTTAAGGCTAGCCCTCTAAGGCTGGCCCTCTAAGGCTGGCCCTCTAAGGCTGGCCCTCTAAGGCTGGCACTTTAAGGCTGGTGCTTTAAGGCTGGCCTTTAAGCCTGGTCCTCTAAGGATGGCCCTCTAAGGATGGCCGTTTAAGGCTGGAGCTTTAAGGCCGGCCCTTTAAGGCTGGCCTTCTAAGGATGGCGCTCTAAGGCTGGAGATTTAAGTTGGCAATTTAAGGCCGGCCCTCTAAGGCTGGCCCTTAAAGGCTGGCCCTTAAAGGTTGGCCCTTTAAGGCTGGCCCTTTAAGGCTGGCCCTTAATGGCTGACCCTCTAAGGATGGACCTCTAAGGCTGGCCCTCTAAGGCTGGCCCTCTAAGGCTGGCCCTCTAAGGCTGGCCCTCTAAGGCTGGTGCTTTAAGGATGGCCCTCTAAGCCTGGAGCTTTAAGGCTGGCCCTTTAAGGCTAGCCCTCTAAGGCTGGCCCTCTAAGGCTGGCGCTTTAAGGCTGGCGCTTTAAGGCTGGCCCTTTAAGGCTGGCCCTCTAAGGCTGGCCCTCTAAGGCTGGCCCTCTAAGACTGGCGCTTTAACGCTGGCCCTTTAAGGCTGGCCCTTTAAGGCTGGCCCTCTAAGGCTGGCGCTTTAAGGCTGGCGCTTTAACGCTGGCCCTTTAAGGCTGGCCCTTTAAGGCTGGAACTTTAAGGCTGGAACTTTAAGGATGGCCCTTTAAGGCTGGCCCTTTAAGGCTGGTCCTCTAAGGATGGCCCTCTAAGGATGGCCCTCTAAGGATGGCCCTTTAAGGCTGGCCCTTTAGAATGGCCCTTTAAGGCTGGCCCTTTAAGGGAGGCCCTCTAAGGCTGGCCCTCTAAGGCTGGCCCTTGAAGGCTGGCCCTTGAAGGCTGGCCCTTGAAGGCTGGCGCTTTAAGGCTGGCCCTTTAAGGCTGGTCCTTTAAGGCTGGTCCTTTAAGGCTGGCCTTTAAGGCTGGCTCTCCAAGGCTGGCCCTCCAAGGCTGGAGCTTTAAAATTGGCCCTTTAAGGCTGGCCCTCCAAGGCTGGAGCTTTAAAGATGGCCCTTTAAGGCTGGCCCTTTAAGGCTGGCCCTTTAAGGCTGACCCTTTAAGGCTGGCCCTTTAAGGCTGACCCTTTAAGGCTGGCCTTTAAGGCTGGTCCTCTAAGGATGGCCCTCTAAGGATGGCCGTTTAAGGCTGGAGCTTTAAGGCCGGCCCTTTAAGGCTGGCCTTCTAAGGATGGCGATCTAAGGCTGGAGCTTTAAGGCTGGCCCTTTAAGGCTGGCCTTTAGGGATGGCCCTCTAAGGCTGGCCCTTAAAGGCTGGCCCTGTAAGGCTGGCCCTCTAAGGCTGGAGCTTTAAGGATGGCCCTCTAAGTCTGGCCCTCTAAGGCTGGAGCTTTAAGGATCGCCCTCTAAGGCTGGCCCTCTAAGCCTGGAGCTTTAAGGCTGGCCCTTTAAGGCTAGCCCTCTAAGGCTGGCCCTCTAAGGCTGGCGCTTTAAGGCTGGCGCTTTAAGGCTGGCCCTTTAAGGCTAGCCCTCTAAGGCTGGCCCTCTAAGGCTGGCGCTTTAAGGCTGGCGCTTTAAGGCTGGCCCTTTAAGGCTGGCCCTCTAAGGCTGGCCCTCTAAGACTGGTGCTTTAACGCTGGCCCTTTAAGGCTGGCCCTTTAAGGCTGGCCCTCTAAGGCTGGCCCTCTAAGGCTGGCGCTTTAAGGCTGGCGCTTTAACGCTGGCCCTTTAAGGCTGGCCCTTTAAGGATGGCCTTTAAGGCTGGCCCTTTAAGGCTGGTCCTCTAAGGATGGCCCTCTAAGGATGGCCCTCTAAGGATGGCCCTCTAAGGATGGCCCTTTAAGGCTGGAGCTTTAAGGCTGGCCCTTTAAGGCTGGCCCTTTAAGGGAGGCCCTCTAAGGCTGGCCCTCTAAGGCTGGCCCTTTAAGGCTGGCCCTTGAAGGCTGGCCCTTGAAGCCTGGCCCTTTAAGGCTGGTCCTTTAAGGCTGGTCCTTTAAGGCTGGCCTTTAAGACTGGCTCTCCAAGGCTGGCCCTCCAAGGCTGGAGCTTTAAAGATGGCCCTTTAAGGCTGGCCCTTTAAGGCTGGCCCTTTAAGGCTGACCCTTTAAGGCTGACCCTTTAAGGCTGGCCCTTTAAGGCTGGCCCTTTAAGGCTGACCCTCTAAGGATGGCCCTCTAAGGCTGGCCCTCTAAGGCTGGAGCTTTAAGGCTGGCCCTTTAAGGCTGGCCCTTAATGGCTGGCCCTTTAAGGCTGACCCTCTAAGGATGGCCCTCTAAGGCTGGCCCTCTAAGGCTGGTGCTTTAAGGCTGGCCCTTTAAGGCCGGCCCTTTAAGGCCGGCCCTTTAAGGCTGGCCTTTAAGGCCGGCCCCTTAAGGCTGGCCCTTTAAGGCCGGCCCCCTAAGGCTGCCCCCCTAAGGCTGGCCCTCTAAGGCTGGCCCTCTAAGGCTGGCCCTCTATGGCTGGCCCTTTAAGGTTGGCGCTTTAAGGCTGGCCCTTTAAGGCTGGCGCTTTAAGGCTGGCCCTTTAAGGCTCGCCCTTTAAGGCTGGCCCTTTCAGGCTGGCCTATAAGGATGGCACTCTAAGGATGGCCCTCTAAGGCTGGCCCTCTAAGGCTGGCCTTTTAAGGCCTGCCCTTTAAGGCTGGCCCTTTAAAGCTGGCCCTTAAGGCTGGCCCCCCTAAGGCTGGCCCTCTAAGGCTGGCCCTCTAAGCCTGGCCCTTTAAAGTTGGAGCTTTAAGGCTGGCCCTTTAAGGCTGGCGCTTTAAGGCTGGCGCTTTAAGGCTGGCCCTTTCAGGCTGGCCCTTTCAGGCTGGCACTCTAAGGATGGCCCTTTAAGGCCGGAGCTTTAAACCTTAAAGCTTAAATCTCTGACAAATTGTATATAATAGGGCAAAAGCAGGCTAATAAGCAAGCCAATAAGCAGGCTAATACTAGCCTACTACTACTAGTAGTAGTACTACAAATAATCATTCATTCATTTTCTACCGCTTATCCTCACGAGGGTGGCGGGGTTGCTGGGATAGGCTGCTGGCCAGCCAATCCCAGGGCACATATAGACAAACAACCATTCACACTCACATTCATACCTATGGACAATTTGGAGTGGCCAATTAATCTAGCATGTTTTTGGAATGTGGAGGAAATTTGTTACTTCAGGGTTACGGTGGTATGCTGGAGCCTATCTCAGCTGTCTTTGGGGGAGAGTTGCCAAGTAGCGTAATGTTTGGGACGCAATGTGAGATGAAAGCGGAGTACCCAGAGAGAACCCACACACACAAATAAAATGTTCCACATGTTGTGTTACTCGTAGTAAAGACATCTTTATTAATGCTCCGGTAGCAAAATGACCTCTAAAATGACATTGGAAACATCTAAACACAAAGAGGAATTTGGTACGGTCTGCAAACTCTGACAGTCCAGTCAAGCAAACATGCAGCCTTCAAAGCCAGCGTCGGTAAAGCCTGACGCTCATCCAAAGACATGAATATGAATATCTCCATGCCAACAATACATCAAAACAAAAGGGTCTAGAATCTATGAAAATATGGTCAACAAATATCCAGATTGAGACCAAATATATTATCCATTTAGCCATGTTATGTACATATCATACATCGGACATATTTTCATTGCTTCAACAAAAATGATTTGGGTTCGATGGACACGTCAAGAATAGCAGCAGTGAAACTTCAAATCATCTGTTCAACAATTTCCTAGATGGTAAAGTGCATCATAGAACTATGAATGATAACACCGATACAAGTACCGGATTATTGCCATATCAGACTAGGGATGGCTGATTTCTGCAAACATTTTTTCATTGACGATTTTTATCTGTGACTCATTGATAAATGCTTTAGAACAGGGGTCCCAAATACGCGGCCCGCAGGACAGTACTTTGAGGCCCCCGCCTTGATATGAAAGTTTAATGTTAGTGTGGCCCGTGCAAGTTTGATATGGATGCTGTATGGTATCATGTACCCAGAAAAAATTATTACGTTTAATTAATGTTCATGTTAAAGGTTAAATAACTGTTAATAGTTATCCTCCCTATCCGTGTGGAAGTGGTAAGTTTTTGGCTATTTAAGTTGAAAGGAAATAACTTGAAGGCTACCGTTTAGGTCGCTAGCTCTCCAGTTTGCGAGTTAGCATGTGTCTCAAGACCCTGCAGTTGCGCAATATGTTGTAAATAAAAAGAGTACAAATGTGACTATAGTCGTGTTTTGTCATGTCTACAGGGCTCTAATAATGCTTTGTTCATTTTAATCTGAAAAAAATACCCACCAACTATATGTGGTTTCTTAAGTTTTTATTATTTGCCGTTTTATTATTATTATTATTATTATATTTATTTATTACTGAGTGATTTTCTTTATTCTTGATTTGTTTATTTTTCATCTTATTTTGTGCAGAAAAATAAAAATTAAGATATTTGAGAACAGTGGAATGTTTTATCAGAGCTTTTATTGTAGAAAATCGGAACCAAAGCACTGAAAAAGTTAGTATATTTTTCTGTTTTTAATAAATGCGTTTTTTTTTTTATTTGGAAAACCTGATGCAGTCCATCCTTGCCCAGACCCTAGCCTCCAGTGGCCCCCAGGTAAATTGAGTTTGAGACCCCTGCTTTAGAAAAATATATTGTCATTTATTCTTGCTGTCCACATCTGTGGACCTCTGCTGTGGGAAGCAGACCAGGAGTGGACTCCCGTCAACCAACTTGGATTCGCCAAAAGGATATTTGCTAGAATGCCAGATGTAATATTTGGGTTCCTATAAACCAGTCAGGTGTGTATTTCTACATGAACCGTAGCAGCGCAAGCGTGGGTTCTCCTGCTCATGAACATCGCCAAAACAAAGGAGCAATGGAACCTGAATGGTTTGGTAGGGGGACCTGCCAGGACCATCGGTAGAAAGACATACCATACAAACCGTGGACACACAAAGGCAACACACTGCTCTGTTGAAGCAGTAGCGCATACCGTTGTCTTTTTGTTGTAGTTAAAGAAGAAATAAAATATACATTATATACAAACATTATATCAACAAGTTGAATGAAATTAATCATTTAAAAAAAAGTAAAGAATTATTCATAAAAATATATATCATTAATAATAATAACAATAACTGTGGACATTTTTTATGGAGCCATCATGATCAAAATGAGACAAAATGAAAGTCCTGCTCACCAACAATCCTGGTATTAACTATTTGTCTTTCCAAGAGTGATATTTACATATTGGTACATTTATGATTATTGCATGATATCAAACTTTAAACCCGGCTTTCGTCCAACGTGTATGTATTAATGGGGGAAAAAAATCATCCATCCATTCAGCTTCTTCGGGGTTGGTTGACGGGAGCATCAGACTAAGCAGGGAAGCCCAGACTTCCCTCTACCAAGCGACTTTATCCAGCTCCTCCTGGCGGAAAGGGTCAAAGGGTCCTGGGTCTTCCCTGAAGTCTCCTACCGACATGCGGACATGTACTGAACACCTCCCTGGGGAGGCATCCTGACCAGATGCTCCTGCCACCTCATACGCCTCCTCTCAATGCAGAGGGGCAGCGTCCCCAGGCCGGTTGAGAGACATGGTCTCTCCATAGTGTCTTCACCAAGGCCCGCAAACCAGTCCAATGTGCCCTGAACGCCTCCCTAGGGAGGCATCCTGATGACATCATCTGGCTCCTCTCAATGCAGAGCAGCAGAGTCCCCATGCCAGTTGAGAGACATAGTCTCTCCAAACAGAGATATGCAGGGCACTGCTCTGGGAAGACCCTGAGACGTCCGGGAGGCATCCTGACCAGATGCACGAGCCACCTCGTTTGGCCAGTTGAGAGTCTCTCCAACGTGTCTTGGATCTTCGTCAATGTCACCCAATCAGTTGGACGTACCTTGACCACCTCCCCAGGAAGGCGTCCAGGAGGCATCCTGACCAGATGCCTGAGCCACCTTCGTTTCTCAATGCGGAGGAGCCGTGTTTCCAGGCCAGTTGGGTGTGGCCAGCACACTTTTCGGGAGCAGCGCAGTCTGGCGCAGCTCTCCATCTGCCCCACCGAGGGAAGGAGCGAGACGGTAATCTTAACCAATCAAATGAACGCCTCTCATTTGTGAGTGGATGGTTACCAAGGGGACGGAGAGGGAGGCCATCTGCCGTGTGAAGAAGCAGAACCCCGGAGACGAGCGCTGAGTGGAGCAATCTGAAGTTTTCACTTCTGAAATGTGGATTTGGGGGGTAAGACGCTTATTTAGGGGGGTGTTGTTCGCCCCTGAATTGGCTGTGCTTCGCCTGCGCCAAGAATAGACCAGGTCAGCGCCTCCACTGGTGCGCCGTTACGCCCATCTTGGCGCAGTCCAGTCTACCAAATTGGCTGTGCTGGACCAAAATACCACTGTGTGGGGTGCACCTCGCTCCGCCACCCTGCGACACAAAACTAGAGCCCATAGTCATCGTGTCCTGATCCCCTGTTGGTTCTGACCAGAAGCCAGAGCCCCCTCCCCTGCCTCATCTCAATGTGGAATTTATCACGAAAGGGATAGCCCGGCCACCCTACGGAAAAACTGGATCTTGTCCTTTGGGTCACTACCCAAAGCTCATGACCAAAGGTGAGGGTAGGAATGTCCATCAACTGCTAAATTGAGAGCGTTCCCTTTGGGCTCAACTCTCTCTCCCAATGCAGGGTCGGCTTCACTGCAGACGGCGCACCAATCCATCGCAGACGGCGCACCAATCCACCGCTTGATCTTGTTCAAGAATTCCGTCCATAAAAGCGACAAACAGAATGGACAATAAGAAGCCAAACCCAATTGTCAGACACGTAACCTGACGACAGGCCATGGAAATGTACTTTCCATGGAACAAAGACGGCAGGGAGAAGAACATAACATGTTTTTGAAAGTTACAAACGTTGCGTAAGAATCCTGTGCAAGAGTTTGGAAGAAGTAGAAATTCTGCACCACTTAACGGAGATGAACTACTTTGTACTTTGTACATGCTCTAAAAACCAGTAGAAATATTGGTGTAGCACAAACCTACTAAATCTGGACAAATCTACAGGTGATAGAAAATACTACGTTCCTGGACTGATCAAAAGTCCTGCCTATGACATCTTCAGGTGGGACGTCCAGCAAAGACGTCAAATGACAAACAGCATTTAGTCCATTTAGTTCCGTACTTGGCTCGCCGATGCCATCCTGGTGTCGCTCTACGCCATGAAAACTGCTTCATCTTACAAGGAAAGACATCCTTATAATCAGCGTGGTTACGGAAAGACCACAAAGATCCTCCCAACGTGCTTTCGTTTGGACAGCTTTGAACCGCTTTGGACTTATCCGTCATATGAAAATCATTCAAAAAAAACAAAAGCCCATAAAACATCTGCAGAGGTCTTTCTGACCTCAAGAGGAGATTTTTGGCCTTCCTGACACCAGAAATAAAGCCGCTTTATAAATAAATAAAAATAAATAAATAAATTATACACCAGGACTATTTACACAAAACTATTTACAAAGGGAACAGCCAGATCACCCTAAAGCCAACAGTCATTTGAAATAAAAACATCGTGGCTACAGCAGCTGTGACACGAACACAAATAATAATAATAATAATAATAATAATAATAATAATAATAATAATAATAATAATAATAATAATAATAATAATAATAATAATAATAATAATGCCCTGTTTGGATATTATTATTGGAAGGAATTTCTGCAAATGTTATTCCAGTGCTAAACGTAGCACGTACAGTAAATATATATGAGACATATATCATCCCATAATGAGGAAGCCATGGTGATGCTTTCAGGAGGCCTGTCGCCATAATCGCCAAATCCATTCACTGAACCATTGAAAAAAAAAATTCAATACAAATGACGACGCCCTTGATAAATTTCCATGGGGCCACTAGTGAGTGGATACAGGGCGTTAGCAGTTAGCCTCGTGAGGCTGCATGCGCTAACATGAACAAAGGCACAGAAGCAAAGGGGGGGCAATTGGGGGAATATTTTAGTTTGAAATATATTTGGACTTTTGTAGTTTTACAGATAACATTAGACAAATAATTCAAGGAAAATTAGGAGCATAAAATAGTGTGTGTTTAAATATATGTTCTGGCCCCCGGGACAATTTTGCTAACTCAATGTGACCCACGAGTCCAAATATTTGCCCACCCCCAATCTAGTGGTTCAAATGTGAATGACACTTCTCATGACAGCGAATGAAAAAAATAAATGTTTAGCACAATTTGCAAAATTTGTTATCGTTACAGGCCGAACTTCCAGTGTTTTCAAATGGGGGGGGGGGCTTCATTTGACAGTCACGTGACTAATCCGGGACATGGCTTCCTCAAAATGGCAGCGTGTCCTGAACGCTCTTTCTCTAGCTGTTCACCAAGCAGTGGACTAACTAAAGCGGCTTTCTCATTGCAACATGGGTTCCATAATGACGTGAATTCATACAACACGCTAGGAAAATATTGCTATCAGGCTTGTTAGCTTTCAAAAGGCTACGGAAGAGTCTGACGTATTTTAGTACTAGTTGAATAAATGGCTACCCCTGGTCTTATATTTTGTGTCAATATAAATGTAGCAGCCAGTGAAGCTTTCACAATAAAAGCCCTCTTGCGCCTGTCGTCCTGTGACGGTTCCCCACAGTCCTCATCTACGCTGGTGGACACAGACCAGCGGAGCGCCATATTGCACTGATAACACATAGTACTGCAGTACTACTACGTAAGTATGAGGAATAAATCAAAGTGGGTGAATATTTGCACATCAGTCTTCCTGGTAATGAATTACATTTACAATCCTGGTGTCAGACACCACCCATCTATTGTGTGCGTGTGCGTGTGTGTGTGTGTGTTTGTTTGTGTGTCAGTCATCCCTGCAGGTTGGCAAGTTGACGAAGATGAAGATGTTGTACTCGATGAGGCAGGAGAAGCACAAGAAGACGGCGTAGAGGAGAAGACACGTGAGGCCGAGACGTCGGTCCAGAGTCCACTTGTTGAGGTGAACTCCCATGACCTGGACAACCACACACAAACACACAAACGCACACTATCAGAGACAATGTCCCAAAACAGAAAGAAGTTGTGATAGACATCGCCACGATCGATACCCAAACGCTCCCTAAACCACCCATCATTTCTCCTTTCCTGGTAGATGTGCTTCGTTTAACCTCGGGAATCGTTGACCTTGTGAGGTCGGGGGAGTTGACCACGTTTCCTTTCAACTCACCTTAAAAGTGCAGACTTCAAACTGTTTCCCACTCCTGCCCCAGTCCAGCAAAAGCAGGCTTATGATCCATAATGTTGATGTCAGTCAAAGCAAAAGGCAACAGACTGCATCTTCCACTTTATGGAATAATAAGACTGACCAAGGTTCCACACGGAGTCGGGTAATGAAAGGATTCTCACCGTCAGAAACACAGACGCCAACAGGAGCCCGACAGAAAAAATCAGCCCTTTGCTGTTTAATTTGATCTGCAAGAAAAGAAATGGACTTGAATTACGGAAGGAAGAAATTGGGAATTCAACAGAGCTTTCTGCTATGAGCAGTAAAGATGAGGCAAAAATATTCCCTTACGGTAAAAAAAAAAACCCTTAGTGATGTTCCGAATACTCAAAATACATTCCAATTCATGTATTATTATCATGAATGTATCATGAATGTATTAACGGTAGCTGTAAAAGGTTACAGGGTTGGGACTAACCCTAACCCTAACCCTAACCCTAACCCCCCCCCCCCCCCCCCCCCAATAAGATTGGCACAAGATTGATCCGACTGTTTGATGGAGGACGGAAGATTCCAGTTTTGATCCACGGCTTCCTTTCACTGATACAGTTGTCGCTCAGCACTTCAAATTCAGCTTCAAATGTTGTCAAAAACAAAGGAATGACTGTTTTATGGTTGAATCCAGCATATTATTAGTCAAAGTTCTTAGTTCTTGGCCTAAAATAAGCTTTGTGAAGCATGAAGATGGCTAAATGAAGGAAAATACAAAAGTCAGGCATGTAGAGGATGCATTCAAAGACTCGTATTCCAAATTGGTTGTGATGTATTAGAGCAATCTGTCAGTGCTGGACGACACATGTCTAAGTGTATTTATTGCTGCTACCACTAGAGGGAGTTGTTGACTGCTGCGGCTGCAGTAAAGAACCACCCGCCCTCAGACTACCAGATGTTCCTGCATGAGCATATAGAACACCACAGCGCTAACCCTAACCCTAACACCACAGCGCTAACCCTAACCCTAACACCACAGCGCTAACACTAACCCTAACACCACAGCGCTAACCCTAACCATAACACCACAGTGCTAACACTAACACCACAGCGCTAACCCTAACCATAACACCACAGCGCTAACCCTAACACCTCAGCACTAACCCTAACCATAACATCACAGTGCTAACCCTAACACCACAGTGCTAACCCTAACACCACAGCGCTAACCCTAATCATAACACCACAGCGCTAACCTTAACCCTAACACCACAGCGCTAACCCGAACACCACAGCGCTAACCCTAACCCTAACACCACAGCGCTAACCCTAACCCGAACACCACAGCGCTAACCCTAACCCTAACCCTAACATCACAGCGCTAACCCTAACCCTAACACCACAGCGCTAACCCTAACACCACAGCGCTAACACTAACCCGAATACCTCAGCGCTAACCCTAATCATAACACCACAGCGCTAACCCTAACACCACAGCGCTAACCCTAACATCACAGCGCTAACCCTAACACCTCAGCACTAACCCTAACCCTAACACCACAGCGCTAATCCTAAACCTAACACCACAGCGCTAATCCTAAACCTAACACCACAGCGCTAACCCTAACCCTAACACCACAGCGCTAACACTAACCCTAACACCACAGCGCTAACCCTAACCATAACACCACAGTGCTAACACTAACACCACAGCGCTAACCCTAACCATAACACCACAGCGCTAACCCTAACACCTCAGCGCTAACCCTAACCATAACATCACAGTGCTAACCCTAACACCACAGTGCTAACCCTAACCATAACACCACAGCGCTAACCCTAACACCACAGCGCTAACACTAACACCTCAGCGCTAACCCTAACCCTAACACCACAATGCTAACACTAACACCACGGCGCTAACCCTCACACCACAATGCTAACCCTAACACCACAGTGCTAACCCGAACCCTAACACCACAATGCTAACCCGAACCCTAACACCACAATGCTAACCCTAACACCACAATGCTAACCCTAACACCTCAGCACTAACCCTAACCCTAACACCACAGCGCTAACACTAACACCTCAGCGCTAACCCTAACACCTCAACGCTAACCCTAACACCTCAACGCTAACCCTAACACCTCAGCGCTAACCCTAACCCTAACACCACAGCGCTAACCCTAACACCTCAACGCTAACCCTAACCCCTCAGCACTAACCCTAACCCCTCAGTGCTAACCCTAACCCCTCAGCACTAACCCTAACCCCTCAGCGCTAACTCTAACACCACAGCGCTAGCCCTAACACCTCAACGCTAACCCTAACACCTCAGTGCTAACCCTAACACCACAGCGCTAACCCGAACACCTCAATGCTAACCCTAACACCTCAGCGCTAACCCTAACACCTCAACGCTAACCCTAACACCTCAGTGCTAACCCTAACACCACAGCGCTAACCCGAACACCTCAATGCTAACCCTAACACCTCAGCGCTAACCCTAACACCTCAACGCTAACCCTAACACCACAGCGCTAACCCTAACCCTAACACCATAGCGCTAACCTTAACACCATAGCGCTAACCCTAACACCACAGGTCTAACCCTAACCCTATACAGTAAAGCCACCCCAATAATGTTACATTGAGGAGACAACAGTACGCCATGTAGAACATAACAAGGAACTCTCCCAACGTGTGCGTCTATGTGTCTATATGTCTTATTTTACTTTAATGTGTCTTATTTTGGCTGCACGGTGACCAAGTGGTTAGCGGCTCCAGCATAGGCTCCAGCACCCCCACGACCCCCATGAGGATAAGCGGTAGAAAATGAATGAATGAATGTATGTCTTATTTTCTTTTATTATACTATCTACTATATTGGGTGGTGGAAGTGTAAATGTGAATATAGGGGTGCTATTTCATGTTTAGATGGCTCTTATAATGTTCATTTAGAAGGTCATAAACAAGTTTTCTAGGTTCTAACTAAATTACAAAATTACTATAACTACTTAAAGCGGAATTGTACTTCTTGGAAATTCACTGGTTAGGTCTGAAGCGATTAACCCTGATAAACGAGGGATTACTGCATGAGGCATTCAGAAGACCTTGTGATAATAAGTATGTTTTGATACCGGTCACGAGGCTTTTATCGCAACAACGTGTGCTAGCGCTGCGGCTTTAACCTGCAGCAAGCTGAAACTCAATGCTGAATCCTGGGCTAGCACCAAAACACGTTCACAGCAATGAGACTTATTGATTTGATTTTCTGTCATTATGTGTCTTATGTTGGCTAACAGGAGTGTAAACGTGACAAAACGTCCTGAGGGCTCCAACTAAATGCTTTCCTTTAAAATAACAAATCCTACTTTGCAGGAATTCACTTATGGTGGTCGGGTCTGGAAGCAGTTAACGCAATAAACGAGGTTGTTGAGGTTGCACGGTAGACAAGTGGTGAGCTCAACAGTCTCACAGTCTGGAAATGCGGGTTTGAATCTCATTGGAACATCTCTCATCTCATGCTTTGGTGGCTTTTCTCTTGGTTCTCCGGCTTGGTTCTCATGGCCACGGACATTGACTGGGGCGGGTGAACCAAATTGGCAATTAACATTCATAAGCTCTGCGTTCACACCAGGAGACGGCAGATGATTCCTGGTTCCTCAGGAACATGAACTGATTTGAAGGCTAATCTTTCCCGATACATTCGAATTCCACGTAGGACGCTGCTTACATCAGAGCCGTAGTTAATAGCGAGCGTCTTCAGAGCCCAGGGGAGGCCGAGGCCCACCAAGATGTCAAACACATTACTGCCGATGGAGTTTGACACCGCCATGTCACCCATTCCTGCACAGACCAACAGAGAGGAGGTTGTACGCCAGCACAGAAGACGGGAAATGGAGGGCGAGGACAGTGAGGACAGCTGGGGCTGGTGGCGCCGAGGTGAGTCAACAAAAGATGAGCTTGGTGGCCGATGTTCCCGACAAACAACAAATGGAGGAGACCACAAAGCGAAGGGAGGTGAAATACGGACGGGGCGCACCTCTCCGCACGCCCAGACAGACACAACTCTTTCAATATTTGATGAGAGGAGAGAGAAAGCACGGATGAAAGGATCCCCGTTGAGCTTTTCCACTTTTCAAAGGAGGAGGAAAGATGGCTGACATTCCATGCACACAGTATCCCGTCAACATTGATATTTTCTGTTATTCCGCATACTCCAAATATTGTTGGCAATGAAATCAAAACCCAAAGTAGCCATTGTTATTGTTATTAATATTATAAGTGCACATTGGCACATGAGGAGAATGGCCGTCAGAATAAGTAGATATATTTGTTGACATGGTTGCGCTTCTTTTGGGTAAAAAGTTTGGGGTGGTTCATTGGTTCCAGACACACCTGTGATAAATTAATTTCCACAAAGTACGATTCCTGTTTTACAAATGGAATATTTTCATAGTTACAGCAGAGAAAACTTGACAGCCTTTTAAATATAGCTTTTGAACATTACTGGAATGGTCACCTTTACACCCGTGTTACCAAGTACAGCAGACGTAATAAAAGAAAATAAGACATTTAAGACATCAATAGTCGGAATAAATGTGTTGCGGATGTGTGGAGGACAGGAAGTGATGTCTAAGTTGAGTTTGGTCATGGGTTGCAGCCGCTAAGAGTAGCCCATGTTATTGTTCTGATTATTACCGTAAGGCAGGGGTGTCAAACACGCGGCCCGCGGGCCAAATGTGGCCCGCAGGACACTACTTTGAGGCCCCCGCCTTGATATGAAAGTTTTATGTTAGTGAGGCCCGCGCAAGTTTGATATGGATGCTGTATGGTATCATGTACCCAGAAAAAATGATTACGTTTGATTCATGTTCATGTTAAAGGTTAAATAACTGTTAATAGTTATCCTCCCTATCCGTGTGGAAGTGGTAAGTTTTTGGCTATTTAAGTTTAAAGGAAATAACTTGAAGGCTACCGCTTACGTCGCTAGCTCTCTAGTTTGCGAGTTAGCATGTGTCTCAAGACCCTGCAGTTGCGCAATATGTTGTAAATAAAAAAAGAGTATAAATAGATAGATAGATAGATAGATAGATAGATAGACTCCCTTTATTGTCATTGCACAAAAACACAGTAGTGAAATTGCCAACGAAATGTCGTTGCCTGGCTCCCATATAATAACAGACACAAAAGAAGATAAGTAATAATAAATAATAATAATAATAATAATGTGGAGAATAAATAGATGTCTACAGGGCTCTAATAATGCTTTGTTCATTTTAATCTGAAAAAAATCATTTGTCTACCCAACAACTATATGTGCTTTCTTAACTTTTTATTATTTGCCGTTTTATTATTATTATTATTATTATTATTATATTTATTTATTTATTACTGATTGATTGATTTTCTTTATTCTTGATTTGTTTATTTATTTTTCATCTTATTTTGTGCAGAAAAATAAAAAGTACGATATTTGAGAACAGTGGAATGTTTTATCAGAGCTTTTATTGTAGAAAATTGGAACCAAAGCACTGAAAAAGTTTGTATATTTTTCTGTTTTGAATAAATGCGTTGGTTTTTTTTGGAAAACCTGATGCGGCCCAGCCTCGCCCAGACCCTAGCTTCAGTGGCCCCCAGGTAAATTGAGTTTGAGACCCCTGCCGTAAGGAAAGGATGAGTTTCCACTCCATTTTGGATAAGTAATGCCAAGTTTTTGCACTTGTTCATAACGGAGTACTGATTATTGTCGTGCCACTCTGTCTTCCTCACAAATTCCAAAAAATGCATGCTAGGTTCAGTAGCGGAACTACGAGATGGGGGGCTGGGGCCACGCTTGGTCACTTACCCCACTATCCCCACTTTCCCCAGTAGCCACTGCAACGAGTGGGGGGCAGTTTTGACAACCATGGCTCTGTGGTGCAAAACGTTAGTTCAGCCTCGCGGCCATTTCACTGCTGCACACAACTTTCCGTGGAGGAGAAGAGTGCTGCCTATTTAGTGGAGGAGCTGTCAATAAAACCACCTTTTGCAGGAGCTGCAAGAGGTAGAAAGTTTTCCATGATCACTTTGGTTGCTTCCTGTCAAGTTTTCTCACAATGTTGACTTTGACTTAAAATCTGAAGCGTGATTTTAAGATTTCCGCACATAAATCTGTTAATATTGGAAGCTCTCCGGAGCTGCATGAGTGAGTTTATAAACCAAGGAGTTATTTGCACACATTTGCCTATCGGCATCCACTTCCATATTATGCCCGGTGCGGGTTTGGCCGCCATGATGGTGAGCAGAATCCAGAAACTGTGCATTGAAAACATGAAACACGACTGAGCTCGATTAGACGGTCCAAAGCAGTGGCGGCCATCTGGACAATTCAACTTATATTGACTTACTTATATACGCCAACCCTAAGCGACTAATGGTACGCCTACTTAGCATCGCGTTTTTCATGCATCTTTTGGACACCTAGTATTTGTCTTTTACTTCATTCCATTTTTTCATTGAAAATACTACTTTTTTTTAAAATTAATAATAACATAAAAATGAAAGCATGTGATTTATTACTGTATTTCTTTTTGCAAAACCATGAATTGGCCTATCACGGTCAGGTCTGGAACCAATGAAGCCCGGTAAACCAGGGAATACCGCATATATTTCCATGAGTCGTTAATGGAGGAAAAAGGTATGCATTTAAAGGTGGTCGCCGCGTGGGTCTACCTTGTCTCGCCACAATGAGGCTGGCCATACAATCGGGGACGCTAGTGCCGGCGGCCAGGAAGGTGATGCCCATGATGACGTCCGGGATGCCGAGAGTGAAGCCAATCACTGTGACCTGAGGGGGGGTGGACTGGCTGTCAGTCAATCACAGGACACAAGTCCCCTTTTCTATTGCTTATCCCGAATCTGACTTTGAAAGCTCTCACCATCCAAACCATGACGTAGGAGAAGGCGGCGATCCACAGTGTTGAGGCGACGAAGGACAGCATGAACCAGTTCTCCCAGCGAGGTGCGGAGCAGTCGGGCACGGTGAAGTAGAGCAGCAGACACAGAGGCCAGGCCAGCAGCCACTTCAGCTTGTTCAACGCACCGGCTGCAACACCCACCACATACAGGGCGTCCCTTAAGTCTGCACATGCTCAGTAGATGGTTCCCTTCCCAAGAAAAATGCGGTCCATATAAATTAAGCATTTTCTAGCATGAAAATGGCTGAATGAACTAAAACCAAAAAAAAAATGCATTCAAAAGACGCATGTAGAACATAATGCCGCTCCATTACGTTCTCCGCTCCGGGCCCGGACTCCCCGGTCCCCGGCCACCTCCTCCAGCTCCACCGGGAGGATACCAAGGCGTTCCCAGGCCAGCTGTGAGACATAATCCCTCCAGCGTGTCCTATGTCTGCCCCGGGGGCCTTTTCCCGGCTGGGCGTCCGGGAGGCATCTGGACTAGATGCCCGAGCCACCTGAAGGAGGAGCGGCTCTACTCTGAGCCCCTCCCGGGTGACTGACCCACGGAGAAAACTCATTTCAGCCGCTTGTATCCGCCATTTGCTCTTTGGCTCACGACCCAAAGCCAATACAATACAATATAAAATACATTACAATATAAAATCTACAGTATTGTTATGGGTAAAGCAGTTCTATACATCCAGTCTACCTGGACACTGGAAGGGCACCAACGGTCCTTCTCCATCCTCTTCTTCCTCCTCTTCATCGTTCTCATTGTTCTCGTTGTCTTCGTTCTCGGTCTCGTTGCCCGTCTCACGGTCTCGCATGCTGACACCTCTCTCTACTCCAGACAGTCCGTTTTCCGCGTTCCCCCTGTTGCCCCCTTTTACTGGGCCGTCTGAGTCTCCGTTGGTCAAAGTCCGCGTGTTGATGAGACGCTGCCTCTGCAACACACACGCTTGATGTCAGGGACAGATATATTCTTAGATATAAGATATAGTCAGCCCATATTCTTCTTGTTCTTTATTGACCTGGGACTTACACTAAAAATACATTTGATAGATTATTAATAAGATATATTCTTTGTAGGGCTGTCAAAGTTAACTCATTAAGAACATTAACACAAAGGGCTCTAACATTGTGGCGCAGCGTGGCGCAGCCCACGCAGTGGTTAATTGGTCCAGTGCACCACTGTGTGCAGCCAATTTGGTCATTTGGTAGACTGAACCAGGTGAGGAGTCCACATTGTTAGCTTGGCGCAGGAACAACTTCATGACAAAACAGCCCGCCAAAAGTGTGGTGAAAGTTCGCCAACTCCGACCTGGTCTACTCGGGGCACAGGTGAAGCGCAGCCACAGGCGGACAGCACAGACAGATCACCAAAACTTCACAGGCAGGTTTCAGAGTAAAAAGCAGTGACAGCAACCACTATTTCATGGAAGCGTCTGAACCAGCATGGACATTTTTGGATTCAATGGCACCTGAAAGTATGATGCCAACCAGGGGCCGACTTTGGGAAGGGGGCGGGGGGATTCCCTTCAGTGTGTAACCTTCCGTAACCTTTTCACTTCTTGGTTGCTGAGCAGTATGTATTTTAATGGGAATTATGGAAGAAGAAAGTTGAATGATTCAAAGGTTGAGACAAATCATCGGCTATTTCACCGAGATGCTGAGAAAGCTGATATGCCGTGGTCATTCTTGGACTAAATATATGGTAACTTCTTAGCCTATGATCATGTGTTGCCTTACAAAAGATCCAAAATATCAATATCATTTGTCACTATGTGGCCCTCGGTGGAGAACATTTGGATACCCCTGATTTAGTTCATATCGTACGAGCAAAGACAAAGTCATGGCAAAGTCCTTTCAAACTTCCAAAGACAGGAACGTTACTTAAGTGGACATAATATCATATGAAACAGAAAATGTGCAATGATCAGGCAGTCTCCTCATGTCTCTACACACAGTCTGAGGTAAACGAGCAAGGAATGACGAGGTCTGATTCAGATGGCGATTATGTTAGCCGCCACTCTGAGGGGCGTCAACATGAAGGATACTCTACGGTCCATAATACGGTCCATCATTTCCCAATCAACAGCGAGGCTTCAGAGTGTTTTACCTCAGTGATGAGCATCCGAGAGGCCATGGTGAGACGGGTTCTCGGGGAGAAGTGGCTGGTGATCATGATTCTCATGCCGGCCTCCGAGAAGGACAGCTGGTGGGGGTAAGCTGAAAGCAACTCGTCGACCATCAGCACCGATGTCTTCCTGCAGTGGTTGGCTGTACGACACACACGGACACACCAGAAATGGGATTAGACGGAATAGTCTAACATCCAATTCTCTGTTCCTTATCAAGCCTTACAGTCCCTAATAACACACACCACGTGGAATCAATGTGTGTATTGATGTCCATGATGCCCACTGAAATTGGAAAAAAACATCTGGAATTGGTCCCCTTTTGCAGCTATAACATCTTTTGTCGGACGTCTGTGGGAGATTCTCGTCCATTGCTCTACGTTTGTGTGGTCAGATGTAGACGGGGACGGTCTCTGTCCGTCTGGCTCTGCAATGGGTAATCCCAAAGCCGTTTGACGGACTGGCCTCTCGGCTTTCAGGTCTTTCCACAGCAAATTCATCCAATCATCCAACCTCTATACCCCTGGGTCTTGGTGCATGTACTGCAAATACTGTATATTATATTGAAATGACAAATGGAGTTAAACTTTCAAACCTTTCTTCAGCAGGACCGCTGTAGCATCTGAGCCATCGTCAAGCTCGCCATTGGCCGCACCGTTTCTCACACTGGATGAGTATTTCTTCTTCCTCTCCAAAAAACCAACCACATGGGAGTTCAGTCTGTAGAAAACAAGCTGCATCACTAAAACGTGAACCTACACGTAAGAATACTCTAGGTCAGGGGTCTCAAACACGCGGCCCACGGGCCAAATGTGGCCCGCAGGACACTAGTTTGAGGCCCCCGCCTTGATATGAAAGTTTAATGTTAGTGCGGCCCGCGCAAGTTTGATATGGATGCTGTATGGTATCATGTACCCAGAAAAAATTATTACATTTGATTCATGTTCATGTTAAAGGTTAAATAACTGTTAATAGTTATCCTCCCTATCCGTGTGGAAGTGGTAAGTTTTGGGCTATTTAAGTTTAAAGGAAATAATTTGGAGGCTACCGTTTAGGTCGCTAGCTCTCTAGTTTGCGAGTTAGCATGTGTCTCAAGACCCTGCAGTTGCGCAATATGTTGTAAATAAAAAGAGTATAAATGTGACTATAGTCGTGTTTTGTCATGTCTACAGGGCTCTAATAATGCTTTGTTAATTTTAATCTGAAAAAATCATTTGTCTACCCAACAACTATATGTGCTTTCTTAAGTTTTTATTATTTGCCCTTTTATTATTATTATATTTATTTATTTATTACTGATTGATTTTCTTTATTCTTGATTTGTTTATTTATTTTTCATCTTATTTTGTGCAGAAAAATAAAATGTAAGATATTTGAGAACAGTGGAATGTTTTATCAGAGCTTTTATTGTAGAAAATTGGAACCAAAGTACTGAAAAAGTTTGTATATTTTTCTGTTTTTAATAAATGCGTTTTTTGGGGGGGGAAACCTGATGCGGCCCGCCTCTGGGCACGCCCACTCCACTGTGATTGGACAAAAAGTGCTTCCTAACTATGAACCCTATAAGGGAGTCCGCCCCTCTATGACATCACAAAGGGGCAGTTTTACCACGCCTTTTGAAAGCGAGCATTTTGAGCCATCCCCAACTTCTTTCAGGGCTCACTTCCAAATGTGCAAACCTCCTGATCTGAAACCTTGGCATGGTTTAACACCAGAATCCAACATTCTAACTACATTTATAGGTCAGAACCGTGGAAAAGCATCAGAGGCCCCCTTTTAATACACACGGAAAAAGATTCAATGAGAAACAGTCGCAATTCCTTACTTTTATCCCTGTGGTTGTTTTGCACACTGGAAGGGGCGTTGCAAAGGAGGGAGAGACAGGCTTAAGTCTCAATCATGACACCGCTACACTGCTTGGTTATCACTGTCCATTTCATGGCAGCAGATCCTTTCAGATGTTCAGAGATGCTGTGTTTATCCCTCATGATGGGACGCCTGGACCGGACATGCAGCCCATGTCCATTATGTCCACTTCCTGAACGTTCATATTCACACCATGTCTTCCATTTTCCATTTCATCTTTCCTTTTCTTCAAAGAGAAAAGCCTGCCTACGCTTGGGAGACATAATGAAGGGAAAAACGAGAACTAAAACCAACAAACGGCGTTATGCTTCCTCAGTGTATTCCTTTGCCGACACATCCGCACGGAACTATTCCGCCCTACTATTCCACTTTTTGAACGCGTCGTAACACGAGGACCGCCTCTAGAAGGCTTTGGTGTTTCTTTTAGGTCTGTTTGATTCCGTATGCTATGTATTAGCGAACTTACTTCATGATCAGAATATAGACGAAGTACATCAGAATTAAGGTGAGCGCTTCCCACCTGACAAAAAAGAGACAAGAGATCAAATTCATTTCATTTCATCAAGTTTTCTAGAAGTGTGAATGAAAAAAGGCGGTGAATATGTATGATCCATAACATAAACATAAAGAGACTTACCAAACTACTTTTTCATCATATATGAACTGAAATGAGGGAGAAAGGAGAGAAATATTTGAAGCTTATCATTTGAACATATATAAAGTATATATACAGTGGCACCTTGGTTAGCATACACCCCGGTTAGCATGGTTTCCAAAAGTTTCCAAAACAGGGTCTCAACAATAATTGACCATTATTGTGATATATTGTGCAGGTGTATGGAATGATGAACTTGTCTAATGTGAATGATTTAAAGTAGTCATGGATTACCACAATAAGAGCGGAGATGGAGAGCGTGTAGTAGACGGAGTCTCTGAGCAGAGGCCAGCAGGACAGACGGATGGTCTGGTTAAAAAACACAAAGACGTCAGATGAGGGAATAAAAGTATTAACATTGAATGTCTGTCATATCTGTTTGCATAAAGAGCTGAAAATAATGGGTGTGTTTCACTTTAAACGGGGGAGGACGCTAACCAAGGTTCTGCTATCCCTGGTTAGCGTCCTCCCCAGTTAGCATCTTTGGTTACTGAGACGCTTCCACTGTAAAAGTATCTTGTGAACTGTGAATATTTTATTACTTTGTAAATCAAATACTGCAATATTAGGACATTGAGTATGACCACACTCGATGAATGTCGAGTAGCACAACACCCTTGGCGGCACTGACTTCTGTGCACCGCTAACAAGATCAACTGGCTCTTGCATAATATGCAATCTAAACAGAAAAAAACATTCTTTCAAGTATGTTTCTTCCTTGCTTGCGGGATTAAAGCGGCAACGGGGGACAGGCGGGATTTGAAGCAACTGTAATTACAACCAAAAAAAAAAAAGAGTCCCAAGTTATTTGAGCTTTAAAAAGTATTTCTCCTTCATATGACACAGCTCAATTGAACATCCCGGTCAGAGTTGAAGGCTTTATCTTGAATAAAGAAACGTGTGGAAATATAACCTTGCTGTTCTCCTGTAAGTCTTATTTGAAATATAGAATTGTCTAGAATTGTCTGGAATAAGCGCTTAGCCAGATACAAGTCGACGTTTAGGTATTGGTTTCAATCCCAGTCAAAAAAATGCTACCATGAAGCCCCGTTTGTGAAGCAGTCCAAAAAAAAACAGGAGAAAAGACTCAAATCAACTGGTGACAATTCATAATAACAGATATTATCCATTTTTTATGTTATACAATAAACAGTGTTTTTTGGAATGATTTCCCTCAAATTGAGAATTTTATAGTAAATCACAAGTCCTTCATAAATCTGTGGAAGTAGATAGATTTATTTCTTGACTTCCAAGAAAGGAGGAATGGTTTGATGCTGGAGGCCACCCAATGTTAACCCAACTTAAGACCAGTTGAAGAATTCCAAGAGTCTTAATCAGATGGAAAATGGCTGTGGGAATGCTTGATGCCTGAGATTCCAGGAGGCCCGTGGGAATGATGGCTTCATGGTGGGCCTTTCGTGGTGGGCATCCGCTGTCTGAGCTGATGCCCATTTTGGTCAACTTCCCCCAAATGTTCTCCTTTGGACTTCGATGAGGGGAACATGGATGGTCCATGGGAGTGAGCTTATCACTCTGGAACAAGTCTTTGCAATTCATTGACAAAAATGTTTTTGTCTCACACCCATTTCTTATTTTTCCATTTTGTAGTTCTACTTAGGACCAAAATGTCAATTCTGAAACTTTTCAACTTTACGTAGCCCACTTTTGGGCAGGAAATGCATTTGGGCCGCTTGTATTCACAATCTCGTTCTTTCAGTCATGACCCAAAGCTCCTGACCAGCGGAGAGGATAGGAACATAGATGGACTCTGGCTCAGCTCTATGGTCACCACAGTGGTCCTTTACAGAGACCACATTGCTGTCGACCTCCCTCTTGGATAACACCCCGACACACTCAAACCCCTCCACCCGGGGCAAGACCTCACCCCCAGCTCGAGGGTCTACTGCACTTGACTCCGTAAAATAGCATGAGTGTCAATCTAGGTCAGGGGTCTCAAACACGTGGCCCGCGGGCCAAATGTGGCCCGCAGGACACTAGTTTGAGGCCCCCGCCTTGATATGAAAGTTTAATGTTAGTGCGGCCCGCGCAAGTTTGATATGGATGCTGTATGGTATCATGTACCCAGAAAAAATGATTACGTTTGATTAATGTTCATGTAAAGGTTAAATAACTGTTAATAGTTATCCTCCCTATCCGTGTGGAAGTGGTAAGTTTTTGGCTATTTAAGTTGAAAGGAAATAACTTGAAGGCTACCGTTTAGGTCGCTAGCGCTCTAGTTTGCGAGTTAGCATGTGTCTCAAGACCCTGCAGTTGCGCAATATGTTGTAAATAAAAAGAGTATAAATGTGACTATAGTCGTGTTTTGTCATGTCTACAGGGCTCTAATAATGCTTTGTTCATTTTAATCTGAAAAAAATCATTTGTCTACCCAACAACTATATGTGCTTTCTTAAGTTTTTATTATTATCATATTTCTTTATTTATTTATTACTGATTGAGTGATTTTCTTTAATCTTGATTTGTTTATTTATTTTTCATCTTATTTTGTGCAGAAAAATTAAAATGAAGATATTTGAGAACAGTGGAATGTTTTATCAGAGCTTTTATTTTAGAAAATCGGAACCAAAGCACTGAAAAAGTTTGTATATTTTTCTGTTTTTAATAAATGCGTTTTTTGGGGGGGGTTTTTGAAAACCTGATGCGGCCCAGCCTTGCCCAGACCCGAGCTCCAGTGGCCCCCAGGTAAATTGAGTTTGAGACCCCTGATCTAGGTGATTCCTTGAAAGGAAAAGCAACAAGTTCAAATATTGTACTTTACCTGCACAGCAAATATCCCACATACTCCAATAATACAGAGGATATTGAAGACCGCCGAGCCCACAATAGTGCCAACCCCGACATCCCCTTTAGTGATGAAGACTCCTGCAAATCAGACATAAAAGCAACGCTTGTTGGAAACCACAAGCCATTTATCCAAGTTATGATATCAATCAAAAAACATCCAAATTACTTTCTCTTCTTTATAGTTGAGGAAATATCAAAACTCAGGCATTGGACCTTCATCCACACACAAAAGGAGATTTTTGTCTGTAAAAAAAAACTATGATTTTGTCGTTAAGGTTTTTGTCTTACTTTTTTGTTTGTATTACTGCTGAGCATACATTTGTACACAGAATATTAAATGTCCCATTTTCTCTTATTATGTCTACTATGTTGGGGATAATGCGTGGAAAGAGTGAGTATAGGGGTGCCATTTCATGTCTGGAGGGCTCTAATAATCTTAAAGGCATATTTAGAAGGTTGTCAACTCCAAAAAATATTCCCTTTATGAATAAGCAATACTTGTACTTGACTTATCATGGTTGGGCGTGGAACCAACTACCCGTGATAAACGGGGGACAAGAGTATCAATGATTGTGAATTGGATGTTTGATGTTTGACAGCAGATGTCAGTATCTTTCACCTATGACGGAGGTGAAGAGTTCAGGAGCTGAACTGCCCGCCGCCATGAAGGTCGCTCCAGCAACATCCTCGCTAAGATGAAGACGCTAGAAGAGACAATGATAGAGAACGATCAACACTGAGAAGCCATCATTGCGTATAATGATACGCAATGACCATAACCCTATTTTTGTAAAAAAATGAGAATGGGAATTACCTCACATATCTTGTCTAGCGAGGGAACAAAGTAGTCATCACAGACTAAGGCCAGAGCGTAGAACATGTAGACGGCCTGCAAGGACACAATGATGGTAGTTGGAAGTTCACCAGAGGGAAATAAAAGCATAAACGTAGAACATTACAAGGAGTCTGGTTCATATTTCATTGCTGTTTTTCCATTGGTGCATATTTATATTGAGATTTTTCATGTTTTATAGTCTTCTCCAACAGGGATGCCGCACCAAAGGCGCTCGATGTCTTGACAACGAGCTTTAATTATTACACGGTATGTACTGTATGTACTACATCTTGTATCATGAAGTACCTCTTGTTCATCATGTGTGCTGGGATGCGGCAATGCTAGGCGTGTCTTAGAGCACACTTGTGTATAAATACATGCTTGGTCAATTAGTGGAATTCATAGAGGGCTTGAGAAGACACTCACACAGAGGACGTGCAAGCCCACGGCTCCATCAATGCGCTCCTGATTAGTGAAATAATCTCTGGGGAACTCGTGGATGGCTGCAGACGAAACAGAACACAACGGAAACAAGACACATTACTGTCGGCCACTGGGCCATCACCCCCGGGGGGGTCCACAGATGCAAACACTAACAGTAAAGAAGAATCCATTTCACAAGCAGAAGACAAGCACGCTACAAAAAGTTCACTCCATTTTACCATGGAAGGAAAAACCATTCCATTCAGGATTTCGGATTCAGAACTGGAGGAGTCTGTTAAAGAAGGAGCTCGGTGGGGAGGGGGGGTCGTCCATGGTGGGAGTTCGTTCAGCGTCCTCCAGCACCCGAGTGCTGCTAAGTTGTTGGGCTTTCGGGATCAGTTTGTCGTTTTTGTTCAAGTCCTTTTTGCTGCCGCTGCTCCCAACACACCACAGGGGGTAAACTTACAAAATACCCTTTTTTTCCCCACCTGTATGATGAGTGTGAATAATGTTGACTCCCATTGTCCCCAGTTCTCCCAGTTCAATCATCATAATCATAATCAATAATCATAACTAACAGATAGCAGCAGCTCATCGTGATTCGTGCTCCTCATGCAAGCGGCCGGGTTAAAAATAGCAACAGCCCAACTTGACCCAGCTTGTGTGTATATGTGTGTATGTGTGTGTGTGTCTATGTATGCGTGTGTATTGAGGTCTGCTTAACTTGTCTTATGTTCATGTGTGTAGTGCTTGTGTAACGCCATGGCAACTCAATGCGCACTGACATTCTCTCTCAGCACGGCCGAGAGCCAGCTAGAGCCAGGCGGCGGCAGCTGCCACGCGTGCTCTCATGCTCTCAACACAACGATGGCCGGCAGCTCAGTACCAAGGAGGAGAGAATGGCTACAAAAAAAGTCACAGAAGGGGAAAGGGAGGCCGGCGATGACCTTTGTAGGTAAAGATTGGTAGGCAACATCGTCCGGGTCATAAAGACCATTCCACTCTGGCCAGTCCCCCAGCCGGCCAGTACAGAGGTCACAATGTCAGTTGGTATAGAAATAGTATTTACAGATGGTATTTTGCTCTACAGTTGAGTCTTACATTTTTTTGTTGTTGTTTATTTTGCAGTAGAATGACAAGGAATCAAAATGGAAAAGTATTTCCACCTTCCACACATGTTAAAAAGATTCATACACGTCTACTGAATATGAGCATCTGACATGGTTCGGGATTATCGTAGTGGATGTTTCAACATCCCAGCAATGATGTAACCCTCTGGTACTGTACTAATCTTGTTAATATTCTGTTGAAAAAATGCATGAGAGCGAGTGAGCGAGACCAAACACGTGGCTTTAGAAAAGAAAGACGGGGAAAATGTACGCTTGTACGATTTATAGCTGCTACATTACATCCATTTTTGGACATACCTGTATCATCTTTCATATACTTTCATATAAAGACCGTTGGTGCTACGAGCATGCACGCGCATGCATGGAATTGATCAACTATCGATGAATTGATTTATCTATTATCGTGACAGTCCTAGGAACGTACCAATGTAATGCACCCCTGGTTGCATTTTCAGGTTAGCCAAAATGTGCATGACCCTGTACAGAAGATGTATTGTAAGATTTTTGTCCAAGTAGTTTGGGAACCGATGTACACATTAAGTACACACACACACACACACAACAGCAGCTTCCAAATCCCTGAGCTGCGTGAGATCAATGTGGATTGACCCAAGCAGAGACGGACGGCCTGTCACTTCAGGGGCAGAGACAACGGTGGCCCCCTCCCCCCTTGCATAACACCACGAGCATTACGTAAGACTTGTGTGGTTAGGATCCAAACACAGACACATTGACAGAAAAAGAATAATCCTACAAATCCGATACATCATTAAAGGCGTAATGGGGAGACCTCAACATAAGAGCAGCCAGGAAAACTGGGGATTCTTCCCGAGGACGACAGATGGCGTTTCCTCCATCGACAACATGCACGGGGCAGCTCACAAAACCCTCACATGAAGAACTAGCAGCTCCAAAACACACTGTCCATCATGTGCTTCTTCTGGCTAGTAAGATGACCAGCAACATTCATGGTCCACCGCTTTTGTCAACATTCTTAGAAAAGCCTTGTTTTATTAACTTGGGACATGCTGGAAGGATCATGTCCAGGAACGCTTGGCTGTCCCTGCCACCAGAAGTCCGGGCCTCTTCAGTGGGACTGCTGCACCCACGACCCAGACCCGAATAGGCGGAAGAAAATGGACAAATGGACCGACACGACGACTACCATCTACTGCAGGGGTCTCAAACTCAATTTACTTGGGGGCCACTGGAGCTCGGGTCTGGGTGAGACTGGGCTGCATCAGGTTTTCCAAAAAAAACAAAAACGCATTTATTAAAAACAAAAACATTTTAAAAACTTCGCTTTGGTTCCAATTTTCTACAAGAAAAGCTCTGATAAAACATTCCACTGTTCTCAAATATCTTACTTTTTATTTTTCTACACAAAATAAGATGAACAATAAATAAACAAATCAAGAATAAAGAAAATCAATCAATCAATCAGTAATAAATAAATAAATATAATAATAATAAAACGGCAAATAATAAAAAGTTAAGAAAGCACATATAGTTGGTGGGTAGACAAATGATTTTTTTCAGATTAAAATGAACAAAGCATTATTAGAGCCCTGTAGACATGACAAAACACGACTATAGTCACATTTATACTCTTTTTATTTACAACATATTGCGTAACTGCAGGGTCTTGAGACACATGCTAACTCGCAAACTAGAGAGCTAGCGACCTAAACGGTAGCCTTCAAGTTATTTCCTTTAAACTTAAATAGCCAAAAACTTACCACTTCCACACGGATAGGGAGGATAACTATTAACAGTTATTTAACCTTTAACATGAACATGAATCAAACGTAATAATTTTTTCTGGGTACATGATACCATACAGCATCCATATCAAACTTGCGCGGGCCGCACTAACATTAAACTTTCATATCAAGGCGGGGGCCTCAAACTAGTGTCCTGCGGGCCACATTTGGCCCACGGGCCGCGTGTTTGAGGCCCCTGATCTACTGTATATGGAAGTTACAAAAGCAGAATATTCAGAATGCAGTCAGAGTGCAGTTGGAATGCTGTTTGATACTTTTCCACTTTGAATCTACCTTGTACGTTTTTAGCTAATACTAAATACTAAAATACGTTTTTAGTTAATATTTGTAATGCACTCAGCATGCAGTCGCAATTGTTAGAATGCGCTTAGAATATCCCGGAATAAACCACAAATTGTCATTCCAATGGCATTCTGGCTCATTCTTCTTCTAGTGCCACCAGGGAATTAGCGATAAGAAGTGAAGGAGTTGGTCCAGTCAGCTGGCTGGGACCTGACAAGGTGAGCATGTCCACTTGCATGTGTCCATCGGAGGGAGATGAGTGACAGGAGGAGCCGCATGCATCGTGCTGCAGATGGAGAAAACTACACTCTGAAAACTCTTTGGCTGTGTGTTTGTGTGTGCCCGCTCCCGGCTAAAGGTTACATGGTAATGGTGGCATTTAATCAGGGAGGCGGCAAGAAATCAGATTATGACCTGTGCGGGCCTGGGACTTATTATACAGGAGACAAAAATCAACATCGTCTTTCTTCAGTGTCTCGCCTGAGATGATGACACGCCGCTGCAATGTAAAACAAAAACATCCCGAGAAAATAAAACATTACTTTGGAATAAGTCATTGAGGGCAATTCATTTTCAATTCATATTTCCGCCTCCATGTTTGACAGTAGGGATGTTGTTGGAGTCATATTGGATTCTAACACATGCAGTCCGTTTCGGCTCTATTCAGAGCTCAATAAGTCAGTCCATCAGGTGTTTTCCCGTCAAACATTCAGGTGGGTTTGTACATGTCTTCTTGATCAGCAAAGCGCCTTACGAATGCTCTTCTTGCTGACGGTGCTCCCAACTCCCTTGACATCGTCGGCCAGCTCCTCCCATGTCCTTGTGGGCTGTCCTACCGGGTAAAATCTTGCATGGAGCTCCACAGCGGGTGTGATTGACTTCCAATAGTACTCTCTTTATCGCCAAACTTCTTCCTCGTGCTCTTGTAGTCCGTTCCCATCTGCTGGTCTGCAGTCTTGTCTCCTCCCATGAGAGAATTTGCATGGCGGCTGTATTTTATACACATGAGTACTTTCTTAAAGCGACAGGAAGTAAATGTGCAAGCAACAGCTTGTGTCAGTTTCAATTCTGATGATGTCGACGACATTTTTTGCGGCCGTGTCTTTGGCTCGTCTTATATGAGCGAAATCGGGCATCCAAATGTTTTCCTCCGAGGGCCCAATAGTGGAAAATCATATTGATATTTTGTAAAGCAACACATGTAGACAGGCTAAGAAGTTATACAGTATATAGTCCATGAAACCACTGCATCTCGGCCTATTATTTTATTTATGTATTTATTATATACAAAGCCTATTATTAACATTTGTCTCAATCTTTCAATCACTCAACTTTCTCTGTAAATATTCTCTCATCATATTTTGACTTTATTGCCATAGTATTTTCAGTTCGGCCTCACCTAACTTTCCAAAAAAAAACCTTATTTAGTTTTTTTCACAATATTATGACTTTAAAAATATTATATTTTCTTACATTTTCAACGACTAAAATGACATTATTTTTCCTCACAACATAGAACATACACTTCTGGCTTCATGCCATTATCATCCACAGCAGCACGTACACTCCTCAAATACCCCCCCCCTGCCAGGACGTAAGACATACCACACGTCCACTCCAGTCATCATCCACGAGCTCTGCCCAAAGTCCGTACATTAGCCTGCGTCCTCATCGTACGTATAACATGAAAGATAGCGGAGCAGATGGCCTTGATATTAATCCCATCACACACGTTACTTACAGGAAATGTTCCCTTCATTCTTTTTATCCGCTCTGTGCAACATCACATCATCTCTGGAATCAACATGTCGGCTGTGTATTGTACCGTCTGAGCTTTCAGATAATGCAGATCAGTAAAAGGCACATGTAAGTACAACAACGGCGTAAAGCTTTTTAAATGCCACTTGTTTGGAACGTGTACTTGGCGTTGAGTACGGAACACGCCCAGCCGAAGGGTAGAGGTTAGCGACGTAAATGCACGGCCGTTGTTGTTGTTGGGGGAGCCACGTTATATCACAGCATAATCTCCACTTTCCGCACTGCGGCATCAACGCGACATGCTGCTACTACATTCTTTCCGCCAAATCAAACATCACCTGTGCGGGTTGGAAGTCCAGCACTCAGGTACTTGTGCTACCACTCCCACCGAGGGGGGGTTGGTTCCCAACAAGCTGACTTAAAAATCACAGTTGAGGGAGGCATGGACTGGTCACCATGAACAATTAACCCATTGGTAATATCGAGTGTGAACGAAGCACGTGAGGAATGGAGGTGTGGACACTACAAATGTTGGTATCGATCCCATACCAGGTCAATTCAGGTACCGTAAATTCTGCTGTGTTAAGCACTTCATTTGTCTTCAACTTTGAACCCAGCTATAATCTAATCCAGGGGTCGGGAACCTTTTTGGCTAAGAGAGCCATGAAGGCCAGATATTTTAAACATTGAATGCAATAAAATGTGTGCATTTGTATGTAAGACCAACAGTTTTAGATATAATGGGCTCTAATTACGTAGACCAGGCACACTACCCCACGCCAATGGGGTGTGGCCAGCATACTTTCGTGAGCAGCGCAGTGTCCAATAATAAATCAAATACTTGCTGCCATTAATGCAACTTCTGCTGCTGCATGGTTTTGCACCGTACTCCGTACACATATTTCATTCTTTTGGCCATCTTCACCAGAAGGCTTGGTTCTGCAGCTTTAGCTAGGTGACTATTTGACTAAAGGAGGAAAGTTTACATTTACATGTTGACATCTCAATGACCGAGGTAGACTACCACATTACCCAGTAATAATCGAGTTTTGGTGTTTGACCTGGAAAATATCATCAGGAAAGATAGATATGGTTGGCCGTATTGCAGTAGAAAAGAGATGGACGGATTAAAATGCATGAGAAAGTTGTTGATTATTTTTAACAGTCATTTCTGTGATGTTTACTTTAAAATGTTAGCAAAAATACATTTTTATTGTGGTAAGAAACGCTTGAGAGCCAGATACAGTCATCAAAAGAGCCCTACCTGGCTCCTGAGCCATAGGTTCCCTACCTCTGATCTAATCTTTTATTATTAAAGCTCTTTTATTGACAGGAGCCAATCACAAGCTATCAGTGCACTCACAACGAGCTTGGAGGTCATAAAAGCCGAATTGACTCATCTAACTAAGAACACCGCTATATTCATCACACATCAACTGAACACTCCCCATGTATACCTCAGAAATATAGAAAAAATATATACATCTCTTTTAGAGTTTTCCCATGAGTCATCTGAGCAAGGCATTCACTGGGGCTCTGCAATGACATCAGCCTGCCTTTGGGCTTTGTGCTCCGGACTCCTCTGGCTCCCTGTGGTGGACGGAGACATCATTACAGCACCATCTGCTCTTCTGGCAGTTATGTATTATGGATAGATATAATAACCGCTGTTTCTTATTTTAAACTCATACATTTAATGTATATTTCCTAGGTACCTTTTAAGTGTTAAGTTGCCGTGTGATGAGTTTAATGACTAAATAATACCTTTATGGTCAGCCCTCTACATTTAGTGGGTGTTTATACACCGGAATTTATGGAAGTCATGCGGTTTCAAACATGTTCCGTTCCTGTACTGTAATGTGAGTTAATTTTTTAGGTAGGAATTTACACAGTGGAACCTTGGTTAGAGCCATTAATCCCAGAAGGTCCGACTCTAACTGAAACATACTCTAACCAAATATACGCAATATTGCGCGTGAACTGTGTTAATAGACTGTGTGAATGTATCAATATGGGCAATACTGTATGTACCTGTATTTACTTGACATCGGATGAAGAGACGCTGTAAAGCTGTGAGCTCCTGCTACCGTGAAGTACACACCGCTGCATGCACACACACTAACACACCGGCGGGTGACACACAGTTCACTGGTTTCCATGGCAGCAGCGAGAAGAGGGTCTGTTCCCAAAAGCAAGATATGCTGATTTGCCTGATCAGCACTCTGGTGCTACAGTGGTACAGTCCAGCAAGTCCACAAACTATGCTTCCTACTCGCTGATGCAAGTGGAAGTTGCTAAGCAGGGATGTCAACTCATGTAGGTCGCCTGATATTATCATACATGGCTATGATATCGGATCACATCGGTCTTGGTTTGTCTGCGGATCACGATATCAAAAGTGTATCATTGACCGGCATTACGGGTTTGAATGATCCAATAAGAAACTCAACCCTCTTCCTCCAATGTCACTTCCTGTCCGCCCCCCACTCAGCTCCCCTAGGAACACATTTATAGCAACACACACGAAGAGTGGAGTTCCAGCTTGGCATGACTGCAAAAGTAGCCAGTGTTTTTATTTCTTAGTCCTGATCAAACTGACACTGGCACGTTCACTCATGTCTTTCAATGTTGAATATTTGGGTTTACTTCATGACAGACACACAGAATACTTTATTCATTCTGTCTTTATGAAGCCATTTTGATGCTTGAAAGTGCTCCACTTAGACAAAGAAATGCATGCAATTTGCTTAAATCTGCATATGCTACGACTAATAATAGGCTGTATTCAACCACCAAACAGCATGATTTATTCATGAATGTATTTTCAAAAAGATGTAAAGCCGCGACATGGCGAGGGAGGACTGCACTCCACTCTGACACTAAGTTGTGATACACGAAATATGATATTTTTCATGTATGATTTGCAAAACAAATTGGTTACAGATGTGATCATTTGGAATGAGCAGATATTCTATATATTCTGTACCATATAAAGGCGAGAACACGTCACATACATGGCAGATATTCTGTATATTCTGTATCATATAAAGGCGAGAACACGTCCCATACATGGCAGATATTCTGTATATTCTGTATCATATAAAAGGCGAGAACACGTCCCATACATGGCAGATATTCTGTATATTCTGTACCATATAAAGGCGAGAACACGTCCCATACATGGCAGATATTCTGTATATTCTGTATCATATAAAGGCGAGAACACGTCCCATACATGGCACATATTCTGTATATTCTGTATCATATAAAGGCGAGAACACGTCCCATACATGGCAGATATTCTGTATCATGTAAAGGCGAGAACACGTCCCATCCTGGGCCAGCAGCATATTCTTTTGGGACCGTATGTGGATGGCCAGTAATGACCATTCAAAGACACGGGGGGTGCACGGCTCCACAATCATTTTACTCTGACAAGAGGTCTCACACCCCCAAGAGGCTTTGTGTCCTGATATGCTGCATTCAATTCCAGAGACTAAAGCTAATCCCACAGGGCTCCCTAAGAGCCCATTCATCATTTGCATGCGCTGAGCTGTTTGCTTCAAACACACGGATAGAGTCAATTAGAGGAGATTTTCCTCGAAGGAAGAGAAAAACATTCCTGTGAAAGTGTTTAGATTTGAGAATTCATCAGTCAACACAGTGGCCCTCCAAGATAGACCTATCTTCTGTAGATCTATTGGGGACACAGCTATGCTTCAGCTCACATTTGTTTGTGGAGGTGTGGAAATAGAGTGGTCATGGATGCAAGTCAGATAAGTAAAGATAACCATAACTTCCCCCAACTAAGATAAGATAAGATATGCCTTTATTCGGCCCTCAGTGGGGCAATTTGCTAGGAAAGCCCATAAAAGGCAGACATTTTTATCATGTTCTAACTATTCTTGTAGTTATGACCTTATTCCCATAATATTCTAACTTTATTCTGGTAACATTTGAACTTTTTCCAAAAATGACACATTCATTCATGATGTTGTTTTTCATGGACTTTTTGATGCTACCAGCATGTTGTCATTGTTATCATACATATTATGTTATCATATGTGATAATATCAGTTATTTTCTTAAAATGACAACTTTTTCTCGATTGATGACTCCTCTTAATATTGTGACTTCATTCCTGCCAAATTTGTCTATTTTTTCGGTTGTTGTTTTTTTGTTTTTTTTTTGCAGGCCAATTAAAAAACCGTATGTGGGCTGCAAATAACACAGGAGAGAGACATAATCCCTACAGCGTGTCCGAGGTCTGCCCCGGGGCCTTTTCCCGGCAGGCATGCCCGGGACACCTCACCAGGGAGGCCTCCGGGAGGCATCCGGACTAGATGCCTGAGCCACCTCAACTGGATCCTCTCCATGTCAAGGACGAGCGGTTCTCCTCTGAGCCCCTCCTGGATGACTGAGCTCCTCGCCCTATCGCTTACGGTGAGTCCAGCTACCCTACGTAGATTCCGTCGTTGGACTCCGTAGGTGGACTCCGTAAGGTAGTAGACCATTATGACTTCATTCTTGTAAAATGTCTGTCATTTATGCTAGGTTTTCAGAGTGTAGGGCAGGGGTGCTCACACTTTTTCAGCATGCGAGCTACTTTTAAAATGGCCGAGTCAAAATGATCTACCCACTACAAAAATGCAAAACATCTATTTATTTTCAAATGTATTGAGGATTATTTGTACGTACAATGTACTGTATGTTGATGTACCTTACATAACCAAATGAGCCAATATTGCAAAACACACATAATTAACTATTAAAATTTTTTGTAATTACCTGAGTTTACTTTGATGACTTGCACTGAATTGAACCAGCCAGGGATGCATAGTCCGGACAGTAGCTGCTGATAGCCAGTCTCAAGCACACTTCCAAATGTTTATCAGTCATGGATAATATCCGTATCATAATATCGGTATAATATTCCATATCCGTATGGAAGTGATATGTTTTTTGCCTTTTTACTTGGTCCAGTTTTTGCCTTTTTACTTGGTCCAGCTCCTTCACTCATTTTAGTGACCATAAACTTTAGCGAGGGCTTAAAATCTCGCAATTCGCCGACTAGCTTAGCACTTTGCATCGTTGTTTACGCATGAGCGGTAAAGGTCAAAATTTAGGTGTCATCTGACTGGTTGTCCTGTATGTCAATCAAGTAACGGGGATGGCTGATAGGCTGACATCGTAAGTTCTGCTGCACTTAGAGACGTTGTTTGATTTGATTGGTCACCCGAAGGGCAACATTCAGTTGTCATCTGAATGGCTGCCCTGTATATCAATCAAGTGACGGCATTGATGCTAGGATGATATTTTTTTAATGTCACGCCGCGATCGACCAGTACCACCTCCGCGATCGACCGGTAGCTCGCGATCGACTTAATGAGCACCCCTGGTGTAGGGGCTCGGATCTCCTATCGTTGCTGTACCAGACTGAATGTGTCTCTCGTCTTGGCATCCTGGGGTCGGGGCTAACACATATGCTGAACGTTGATGTAAACCTGGAGAAAACGGTCTGAGAAAGACAAATAAAATCCCCCTCCATCACTGCTGTGACTCACCCAAAGCATAAAAATAGGACCAAAGCTTGTCTTCCTCTGTCATGATTGCACGGTGAGAGGTAAGGATGAATGCTGGATCACAGCGCTGCAAGCTTTTTGACCTCAAAGAATACCCAAGAAGCCATTTTGACAAAGCGGACTATTTTGGGGACATTGCCGTCACGTGCCTGAGCATCACCATTGCATATTTACAGGCGGGCTGCCGAGCCAGCAGCTCTAAAAACATGTTCTCCTCCTGTTTTCCTCCAGTGCTCACGAAAACACAAATAGAAATGCACCGTCCAAACTGTCAGCATGAATAAATGTTAGCTTTTTAGTCCGGTTTTAAAGATGCGCACAGACACATTGTGTTGGAATGATAAAAATACAAGCCATCTATGTGGACCAACTGCAGTCCTGCTCCACCATGTTCTTCTCATTACCAAAGGTGCCCACTTACGTTGGTGTTGGTGTAATATTATTAACCTGGCACTGCCAATTAACTTCCTGTTCAGTGCAAAGTAAACTTAACCTGCATTCTACCACGGCGACTTACAAAATGCACACATTTCATTTTGTGTTCCCTTGTTGGCCACCAGAAGAAATATGAGCGCATCTTTAATCGTGTGTACGCCAGTTGTGTACCAAGTCCCAAAATATCATTTAGCAAGAACATTTCAAAATAAAATACCCTGTATAAAGTCATGTCAATTTCAGGGTATGAACGGCTACTTTTTTCTTAAAGGAGTGGCCAATGAAGCTAACGTGTTTTTGGAATGGGGGGGGGGGGGGGGGTACCCGGAGAAAAGCCACGCATGCACGGGTGAACATGCAAACTCCACACAGAGATGGCCGGGGTCGGAATCAAACTCAGGTCTCCTAGTTGTGTGGCCTGCACGCTAACCACTCGGCCTTGCTGTGATCAATGGAAGTAAAAATCAGGGCTCGACAATAACGATGTACCGATGGCCCGGGGCAAGTTAAAACAAAATTCGGGCAAGTAAATCCAATCATTAATATTCCCGTCGGGCAAGTGCACTTTAGCATGCCGTACTGCCAAGAGTTTTTTCTAAAGCGGTTCTTGTTGGGTGTTGGTAAAACACGGACTGCGTAATTCCGGTGGTAATTTGCAAACCAATCCTTGTAAATCTTGAAATGGACCAATCAGAATCGTTTATTTAGACCGCGGTCCGTAATCCACATCCGCGTTTTACCCACACCCGTTCTTGTTCGCGATCAACCAATCAGCGATCGTTTTACTAGGAAAACATCTATCATGGCGTCCCTGCCAACATCGTCTAATTCTTCAACAACTTCTGAAGGAAAACACCAAAAAGTGATGAAACAGTGCGTCCTAAACAAGTATTTTATTAGCGGCAGCAAATCAAATGATGGCAAAGGTGAGTGAATCACGTTGCTGTGACAATTTGAAGTGGTCACAATGAAACACCACCCATTAGATCCAATACCAAGTGCTGATTTTGCACAAGCTTCAAAATCTAGCGGTTCAATTTCTCTGTGTATTTTTCTCACCTTTGCTTCACAAATTATTGTTTGACCATTGAGCATTTTTTTCTGGATTAAAAACACTTTACTAGTACACAAATGTGTCAAATGTTTCATTGTGGTGCACAACTTATAAATATCACTGCTTACTACGACTACCATGTGTAAGGTAGCATGGCTTTCCATGTTAACATACATCTCCACAAATGTTCAGACATTCCTCCAAATACAATGCATCAGTACTATTATCTGATGAATTATCAGCATATATTGATATATGATATCATTATGGCAGTCTTTTCATTTTACATGGGGCAAGTTCGGGCAAGTAGTTCTCACCTTAAGGATTCCCTATGGGCAAGTCATTTTGGTTTTTAACGTAGAGCCCTGAAAATGTAGCAAAACATCCTGAAGGATGAAAGAATGTCGGGCCATCTGTTGGTGACCCCAAGCTGGAAGCAACTTGGGTTCGGTCTTGGGAGTGGCCTGGTCCACGTCCTATGGAGATGCCGCGGCATGACCTTCAAAAGGCTTTGGCTTGATGCTGGAAACGCCTCCAATGTTTGTTTGTTGCTGCTAAGGGTGGCCGACCACTTATTAGTTTTTGGGGGCAATCACTTTTTCACATGCGGCCGTGTAGCTTAGGACTATTTCTCCCTTAATAATAATAGTTTCATTTACTAATGTTAATATTATTACTAATATTTACATTCCTTTTGTCAAACATTTAAGTACAAAAAGCCAAGACATTATGAGAGGGGCAAAGCCTTTTTCACACCACTGCGTGTCCAAGCGACATAACCCCCCAGCTGTAAAGCAAGGGGGACTACAGCGTGCTAAATATAGCTTGTCAGTAAGTATCCAGTCAGACTGCAGGCTCCGATGTCCCTGGATGTGGATTCTGAACAATCAAGGGGGTGTGCCGTGTTTACAAAGAGATCAGGACCTCACCCCTTCTCCACCTCAGGATCCCGCATGGATGCCATGGAACAACAAGACATGAGAACATGAGCGCGAGTCAGTCTGGAGATGACGAGTCCATACGTTACGTGAAAAACAGCGCCCGCCTGTCGGTTGATGGCTTGGTTTTGTCTTATTAGTCAGTCCACAATGTCTATACAGAAATGGTAGACGGGGCGTCAAATAGATCGGGAGTGTCAGTGGATCGGCATACTTGTTATATCGTACTCATCATCAGCGAATGGTCGTCTTTGGGCTTGGCGTGGGGACAGCAGGATAACAAAAACCTTTGCAGCACTTTCGTTTTGTTACTGCTTTTTTCAAAAATGTGTTGGTGTCATGAGCACTTGAAAGCACCGCCACCAAGGATGGCGGAAGTTCTCAAGGTCAACCTCTGAATGAATAATTCATCCATTTCCAGTCTGACGTTAGCTTTGGCAGTGCGATGATGAGGAGAGACAGTCTTACCTGGTTCGGTGCAGTTTTTATCCAGCTCGGAGAAGAGCTTGGACTGGTTGTCATAGGTGTCTTGGAGAAGGTGCCGACTGTCCCACCTGGTGTCTTCAAGCGTTGTGGAAAGGGAAACACGATCTGTCGAGGTGAGAAGAAAGGGAGAAGATGCTAATGTGGGAGTAGCTGCAGACAATCCAGCTGGTTTTTGACCAGAACCGGTCAAAGTCCGGCCTGCAGCACACGTTCTTATGAAGACTAAGTGGGAAACACAGCAGTCAAATTCAGATTCAGAAAAGTTGATTTATCCCCATTTGTAGCTCGCCAGCCGTACATCCATCAATCCACAGTCCCAACAGATTGACCACAACAACAACAATAGAGCGATAATAAAACGAGACAAGTCAAGAATGGGGCGGCACCGTGGTCTAGTGGTTAGCGCGCAGACCTCACAGCTAGGAGACCAGGGTTCAATTCCCACCCTCGGCCATCTCTGTGTGGAGTTTGCATGTTCTCCCCGTGCACCCTCCAGCACCCCCCGCGACCCTCGTGAGGAAAAGCGGTAGAAAATGAATGAATGAATGAAGTCAAGAATGGCAGCAATGGTCAATAAATAGTTTAAAAACACACACAAATATTGCCACAAATGTTATTTCAAATGAGCAGCTGAATAGCAGAAGTGATGAAAGACATGCGGACGCAACGCTACCAGAAATCCAATGTTTATCTGAATGGAGAGAGATGATTTGTTTTCCGAATCAAGAAGCAAATGTTTTTCCACAAGTTGCCTCCCACTCCTTCAACTGCAGGGTTGACGGTTCCAGCCCCGCTTTCTCCTTCCCAGTCACTGCTGTTGTGTCCTTGGACAAGACACTTCACCCCCTTTGCCCCCGGTGTCGGCCCCATGAGAACGTTCCGCTCCACTGACCCAGACGCTGACATAAGACACCCATCCAGCCCCCAGGCGCCGCACAACGGCACATTCTAGAAAACATGTTGATCCCTTTGCATAAAATGTTCTATCTATTCCACGGCTGTTGAAGTTAGCATAGCAGGTTGCATAAAAAGAATATGCGAAATTAATCTACTCTCATAATTGCAACAGTCACTTTTATTGCAAATGCTGATCCGAAATGGGAGCAGAAAGTCAACGTCATGCTAGCAAGAGTGTTTGGAGGGCTAAAGAGTTTTGCTTTTTGTTCCCTTACGGCAGGGGTCTCAAACTCAATTTACCTGGGGGCCACTGGAGCTAGGGTCTGGGCGAGGCTGGGCCGCATCAGGTGAAAAAAAAAAAAAAAAAAATATATATATATATATATATATATATATATATATACAGTGAAGAAAATAAGTATTTGAACACCCTGCTATTTTGCTATTTCTCCCACTTAGAAATCATGGAGGGGTCTGAAATTTTCATCGTAGGTGCATGTCCACTGTGAGAGAGATAAACTAAAAAGAAAAATCCAGAAATCACAATGCATGATTTTTTTAACAATTTATTTGTGTGATACAGCTGCTAATAAGTATTTGAACACCTGAGAAAATGAATGTTAATATTTGGTACAGTAGCCTTTGTTTGCTATTACAGAGGTCAAACGTTTCCTGTAGTTTTTCACCAGGTTTGCACACACTGCAGGAGGGATCTTGGCCCACTCCTCCACACAGATCTTCTCTAGATCAGTCAGGTTTCTGGGCTGTCGCTGAGAAACACGGAGTTTGAGCTCCCTCCAAAGATTTTCGATTGGGTTCAGGTCTGGAGACTGGCTGGGCCATGCTAGAACCTTGATATGCTTCTTACGGAGCCACTCCTTGGTTTTCCTGGCTGTGTGCTTCGGGTCGTTGTCGTGTTGGAAGACCCAGCCACGACCCATCTTCAATGCTCTGACAGAGGGAAGGAGGTTGTTCCCCAAAATCTCACAATACACGGCCCCAGTCATCCTCTCTTTAATGCAGTGCACTCGTCCTGTCCCATGTGCAGAAAAACACCCCCAAAGCATGATGCTACCACCCCCATGCTTCACAGTAGGGATGGTGTTCTTCGGATTGTACTCTTCATTCTTCTTCCTCCAAACACGCTTATTGGAATTATGACCAAAAAGTTCTATTTTGGTCTCATCTGACCATAAAACTTTCTCCCATGACTCCTCTGTATCATCCAAATGGTCATATGCAAACTTAAGACGGGCCTTGACATGTGCTGGTTTAAGCAGGGGAACCTTTCATGCCATGCATGATTTCACATCATGACGTCTTAGTGTATTACCTACAGTAACCTTGGAAACGGTGGTCCCAGCTCTTTTCAGGTCATTGACCAAGTCCTGTCGTGTAGTTCTGGGCTGATTCCTCACCTTTCTTAGAATCATTGAGACCCCACGAGGTGATATCTTGCATGGGGCTCCACTCCGATTGAGATTGACCGTCATGTTTAGCTTCTTCCATTTTCTAATGATAGCTCCAACAGTGGACCTTTTTTCACCAAGCTGCTTGGTAATTGCTCCGTAGCCCTTTCCAGCCTTGTGGAGGTGTACAATTTTGTCTCTGGTGTCTTTGGACAGCTCTTTGGTCTTCGCCATGTTACAAGTTAAAGTCTTACTGATTGTATGGGGTGGACAGGTGTCTTTATGCAGCTAACGACCTCAAACAGGTGCATCTGATTCAGGATGATACATGGAGTGCAGGTGGACTTCTAATGGGCAGACTAACAGGTCTTTCAGGGTCAGAATTCTAGATGATACACAGGTGTTCAAATACTTATTTGCAGCTGTATCACACAAATAAATTGTTAAAAAATCATGCATTGTGATTTCTGGATTTTTCTTTTTAGTTTATCTCTCTCACAGTGGACATGCACCTACGATGAAAATTTCAGACCCCTCCATGATTTCGAAGTGGGAGAAATAGCAAAATAGCAGGGTGTTCAAATACTTATTTTCTTCACTGTATATATATATATATATATATATATATATATATACAGTCTTAGAGGGCCAGCCTTAGAGGGCCAGCTTTAAAGGGCCAGCCATATATATATATATATAAATAAGAAAAAAATAAAAATAAAAATATTAATAAATATTACTTATATTAAATATTAATAAATATATATAATATAATAGTCTTCAATGCTTCTGCTATACCCTCCACTTTTTCAGTGCTTTGGTTCTTTGCAAAAGCTCTGATAAAACATTAAATTATTATAATTATAAAATATTATAAATAATTTTTTATTTATTATTACATTATTAAATAAATGTTTAATGTTAATTTTTATTTTTCGACACAAAATAAGATGGAAAAATAAATAAGCAAATAAAAAAAAACAAATTAAACATATCAAGGCGGGGGCCTCAAACTAGCGTCCCGCGGGCCGTGAGATTGAGACCCCTGCCTTACGGTATCCAAAATGAAGCCAACTGTGGCCTTCTAAGCAGGCTAACGGTACCAAGTACAGCAAAATGACCGCTTGAGTGTTTAGCAACTTTACAACCAACATGGGCTGATGCCAAGCCAAGGTCAGTTGGACTCAAATCCACAATGGATTCATGTGTGTGTAATCTGATGGATTGTCCACTTGGTGTAAACTATAATAGCGTCATCTGAGATGTGCTGCAGCAGCAGTACGAGATCTAGGCCAGCCATGCGCTACACGCGTGTCAGACGAGTGTGTGCAGGACAAAATGCTTCTGGGAAATGTTCAATATCAGGGGATTAGAAGCTCCACTTATTTGGACCATTCCTTGTTATATTCCCACCTTCACCGCGTTGGCTGCCAGCGTCCTACATGGACTGGGGTCCTACTTCTATCGGTCCAAGTCGACCCCATAACGTCACAGAACAGGGCGGCCCATCGCTCCTCAATGTCATCCCTAATGAGCTACTTTGTCTTCATTAGTGTCCTTTGGCAGATGTGTGTACATGCATGTAGGAACGCCAGCGTGCACGTTTGTTCACAGGGATACGTCCATTCCTGGCATACGCGCTGTGCGTTCTACAGCACAGCACGTGGCCAGTGTGCTAAATAGATCAATAACGGATATTCAATTGATGTTTGCGTGGAGAAAATTTACATTTCACGTCTTGAGAGCACGAGCGCTAAACAAATGCGAGCTTCATCCTCGTCCCGAGAGATGAAGAACTAGGTCGTGTTGGTTTGTACTATGTATGGAAGCGCTAAAACACGCAACACGTGATAAAGCATCTGTTAGCCAAGCATTATCATGTCCTGATTTCATACGCAGTCGGCCCTCGCGATATCGCTACATCGCACTTTTTCAGATGGTCGCTGTTTCATGGTAGTTTGCGCTGTTACAAACATGTCAAAACATGAAATAGAAGTGCTGTGTTGTATTCTGGTCACTAGGCGGCAGTCAGGACACTACAATGCGGCATTACCTTACATGACCTTACCTTAACACTGCATGAAGTCAGCCACGGCATGTCCCTTGTCAGAGTCAAACACAAAAAGTTCTCCATTTGGAAATTAATTTCAGGCTAACTGATTAGCTTAAAAGCATAAAACAATGGCAAACCTTCCCAGGAGTGGCCGGCCAAACAAATGACACAGCACACAACAAATGAGTGCAGCCACGACACCTCCAAGAGGTCACAAAAGACCCCACAACAACATGCGAACAACTGCAGGGCTCACTCGCCTCGGTTAAGGTCGGTGCACCATAAGAAAGACACTGGGCCAAAACTGGGCCTGCATGGCAGAGTTCCAAGACCAAAACCACTGCTGAACAAAAAGAACATTAAGGCTCCTCTCAATTTTGCCAGAAAACATCTTGATGATCCCCCAAGACTTTTGGGAAAATACTGGACTGACGGAAGAAGGTGCGTCCCATGACATCTAGCATTTAAGACAAAGAACATCATAGCAACATTAAAATATGGTGGTGGTAGTGTGATGGTCTTTTTGTCTTTCCGAATGGAATCTTTTGGAATGACTTTTCCGTAAACAATGGTATCCATGGAAAGGAATATTCCAATCTCTGGTCTCAATGCGGCGCTACAATCCAACAAAATAGTCCGTGGTGCATGCGCAGTAACGCGTAAACATCAACATCACGTGATACCGCTTCCCCGAGTTTTCCTTCCACTTGTTGGAAAAACTCCGTATTTCCAGTTTTTCCTCCGCCCAGGCTTGAAATTATGTCATATTGCTCGCCGCCATTTTTAAAACCAAAGAACGTCTCTAGCTACGTCATAATTACGTCATATCTGAGCATGTGCTGAAAGAATGCACTGGGATAAAAAAAAAAAAAAAACAGGAAAAGATCAAATTCAATCTTGCTAATATTTTACAATACAACTCAGGATGTGTTTTATGTAGATATATATTTTCTTTTTTAAGAAAAACTCCTGAATAGATGATGGAAGGGTTTACGTTCTGTTCCACACTCCTGTTCAGAAGATGGCGGTAACGCACACTGAAAGCTGCTTTCGGATTGGAGAAAGGAATATTCCAACCTTGGGAATCCCATTATATGTTCATTCGGATTGGCCCTTTTCTTTCGGAATGAGGCGTATACAAAGGTTCCATTCCCTCCGTTTGGGCAAATAAATCCAGAGCAAGCCGGATATTTGGGTCCCCACGTGGCTAATACGCAAGTCGTGGCTAGTATCGCTTTCCATTTTGGGTGTCAACATAATCATCATAATGTAAAGATGGACATCTCCACCTCTGCTTTTCAGGAAATACAAAGCTCATGTCCTAGCATCCTCCAAAAGGAGCCACTCCTGAGAGCAGAATTTGGATTGGAGTGTGAGGGAGGACAGATTTGTGCGAGAGGAATTGCATAACAACATCGGAGCAAGCGACGGAGATTCTCCAGCTTATGATCAAACTCGCTGGCATGCACTTTGACAGCTGGAGGGACCCGGACGCAAATACTCGGCGAGTAAACCCACAGCCTAGCATGCTCCTGATTAAGGCCGTCATTTCTGCTCTTTGAAATATTTGTCATCTATACACTTTAAGCAGCTTAAGGAGCTCCTCAACTCCTGATCTCTAAATATGGCTTCCGACATTTAACCTGTCACCCACACGGATAAATAAAGACGAAAAGGTCCTTATCTCATTTTCCTAACCACAGCCCCTTTAGTAGCGGCCATTTTAGACCATTGGAGCACAAAAGATTGACTTCTACGCTTGTAGAAGGATGGAACCTACCAAAACAAAGACAAGACTCCTGTATATGTGGTTTCTTAACTTTTTATTATTTGCCGTTTTATTATTATTATTATTATATTTACTTATTACTGATTGATTGATTCTTTATTCTTGATTTGTTTATTTATTTTACATCTTATTTTGTGCAGAAAAATAAAAATTAAGATATTTGAGAACAGTGGAATGTTTTATCAGAGCTTTTCTTGTAGAAAATTGGAACCAAAGCGAAGTTTTTTAATTTTTTTGTTTTTAATAAATGCGTTTTGGTTTTTTTTTGGAATACCTGATGCGGCCCAGTCTCACCCAGACCCGAGCTCCAGTGGCCCCCAAGTAAATTGAGTTTGAGACCCCTGATCTAAACAACTATTCCGACATAAATAACAGAAAAGGCTTGTTTCATATCAAATTCATGGATTTGTAAATAAACTATTACAATTAGGGATCAATCGATATGTTCTTTTTCGAGCAGATGCTGATACCGATTTTTTTGCTTGTGGCCGATACTGCTTTTGCTCCTGCAATTTACATGAAAAAATGACAATGATAACAAATATTCCAGGTCTCAAGTTGAAACAAATATTTATTGAAATGTAAACTGAACACAGTAGGATTCAGCTTTCTTAAACACACATTTAAACGGCATTATCAACTTTAAAAGGGAATAAATAATCAACCATATGCAAAACGCTAAACGCTAAAGACGTCTGGTAGCAGACACGGCTGCCCCAATTCCTTCTGTATGTGTGTGTGTGCGCGTGCGTGAGCGCACACACATAACACCGCACGCATTTCACCTGAGCCCGGCGTCGAATGAAACTCCAACAAACACCATGGGAACGAAATTTCCAAGGTTGCCATTAAAGCTGTGTTGCTACCAGCTGTACATATTAGACTCCATATTAGCCTCCAACTACATCAACAGCTCCTAATTCCAACGGTAGGCACTTTTAAAGATGAAGCATTCAGCAGCATTCCTGGTTTTCAAACCCACAAACTAAACTATATTTTCAAGCACGTATATTGCATCACTTGGCGGTCATGTTTCCTATTTCAAAGCAGGTGGCAATATTTCAACTAAGTTTAACTGTTAGAGGCTAATTACAAGTTGAAAACGTACCCTTGTTGTGATTCACCTCTCGTGCAGCGTGGGCGGGGTCCCGCGACTGTGCGTGTTGCAGGGTCCTCCGGCAACACAAAGCTGCCCGGCGGATGCCTGTCTGTAAATCATGCGGCGGTAAAATACATCGGCGAAACCACGCACGTATCGGCCAATACCGATTCAAGTAAAGAACGCAAATATCGGCCCGATATATCCTTAATTACGATTGCCACAATTTTAAATGTCCCGACACCGCCTAACCTTCTGCAAGACACTCCTCCACGCTCCACGTGGGGTTCTTCCATCAACATCCCCGTCAGCTCTTATCACATTCACTTCTGCCACCTGGTGGCCGTTTTTATAGCTTAAATTGCTCTGAAGGGAAAGTTGCGTCATCACCTCATTTTGCCTCATTTTGCAGGGTCCACCCTGGACTGGTGGCCATCCAATCCCACGGCACATATAGACCAGGCGTCTCAAACTCAATTTACCTGGGGGCCACAAAACATTCCACTGTTCTCAAATATCTTACTTTTTATTTTTCTACACAAAATAAGATGAAAAATATATAAACAAATCAAGAATAAAGAAAATCAATCAATCAGTAATAAATAAATAAATAAATAAATATAATAATAAAAAAAAATAATAATAAAACGGCAAATAATAACAACTTAAGAAACCACATATAGTTGGTGGGTAGACAAATGATTTTTTTCAGATTAAAATGAACAAAGCATTATTAGAGCCCTGTAGACATGACAAAACACGACTATAGTCACATTTATACTCTTTTTATTTACAACATATTGCGCAACTGCAGGGTCTTGAGACACATGCTAACTCGCAAACTAGAGGGCTAGCGACCTAAATGGTAGCCTTCAAGTTATTTCCTTTAAACTTAAATAGCCAAAAACTTACCACTTCCACACGGATAGGGAGGATAACTATTAACAGTTATTTAACCTTTAACATGAACATGAATCAAACGTAATCATTTTTTCTGGGTACATGATACCATACAGCATCCATATCAAACTTGCGCGGGCCGCACTAACATTAAATTTATCAAGGCGGGGGCCCCTGATATAGACAAACAACCACCCCCCCACATTCATACCTATGGACAATTTGGGCTGACCAATGAAGCTAACATGTTTTTGTGACACTTGCCACGCGGGATGATGCCCAGGAATGTGCCATCTGAGGTGAAACATCAAACGGAAGTGATCATTGCCTGAATCTTCTTCAAAGCCGTGTACTTTCTTCCACTCTCGTCTCATTTGTTCTGTGTCACTGAGCCGAAAATCCCAGAATACACACCGTGGGTACAAAAATAGTCTTTGGATTGCATGATGAATTAGCTTGGGCATATACGAGCAAGGAGGAGAGACTGGAGAGGGAGAGAAGAGGAACTCAAATGTTCACGCCAAAAAATGACCCACAGACGAGATCAGTGACCTCTTCGTATCCGTCACAACCCAGTCCATTCACGTGACACGCGTGACACACGTGACAAACGTGTTAGGGGAGCTTCACATGCACGCTTACTTTCACATCAGAACGACGATCATCGATATGGAATCATCACCCCAGCGCCAGGTAAAACAATACCATACACTCCGTTATCAATATTTCACCTTCCTATTTTCTTTATTTGCTATTACAGCGGAACCTTGGTTAGCGTCAATAATTTGTTCCAGAAGCTAACCAAAAGCAAGTCAAAAAAAGAAATGAATCTGTTGCAAAATGTCAAAAAAAAGCCTGTTCCCATCTAAAATGTCAAAGATCCATCCTATCTGAGGTCGGGTGGTGGGGGCAGTAGCATTAGTAGCTTCCTGACTGTCCGTACTGTATGATTGTTAGAGCCATATATACATAAAAGCTAAAAACTAAATATTATTTTGGTTAAAAATACAGAATCATCATGTGTTAAAAGCTGAGGGTAACATCTATTCCCCGTAGAAATACACGCTGCACAGCAACCAGGAAGTGAAAAGGCAAGAAGTCTTGTAGCATTGATACACGCATGCAAACGCATGCACACGCACAATTCAGTTCCAAATGTGAAAAATACTTCATGGTGTTAAATGTGTCAAAAATGTGTAAAACAAAACATGTAAAGCAACAACCATCTTCCTCATCCTCGCCTTCCTCCAGGCTCATGTTTTTCCTCTTTGCAATACCCCTACACCAGGGGTCTGAAACTCGCGGCCAGCAGGCCGCATTTGGCCCGTGAGACGCTAGTTTGAGGCCCCCACCTTGATACCAAAGTTTAATGTTGAAATGCCAGCTTAAAGCTGTGTGCACACCGGACACAATGAACATGATTTTGCCCCGCCCATACTGTTCCCCTACCCTGTTACCCCGCCCTGTTTTGCTTTGGATTAGCAATGAAGCTAAAGGCTTATGACGCTGGGTACAAATAAATGCAAAATGATTTGGAATAAAAGGGAAAATACACGTCAAGATAAAGCATCTCATCAAACATGTTGTTAAAGTTACCACGCTGCTCCCAGATGGAACTGAGTACCATGCTAACTTGCTAATTGGGTACAATTATTAAGTTTCATTAATGCTCATGTTAAAGGTTAAATAACTGTTAATACTGTACATTTCATTCTGAAAAAAAACATTTCTCTACCAACTGTATGTGGTTTCTTCCCTTTTTTGCTGTTTTATTATTATTTTACTTATTTATTACTGATTGATTGATTTATTGTCTTTATTCTTAATTTGTTTATTTTTTTTAAATCTTATTTTGTGTATAGAAAAATAAAAAAGATATTTGAGAACAGTGGAATGTTTTATCAGATATTTTGGTGTGGAAAACCGGAACCAAAGTACTGAAAAAGTGTAGGGTATAGCAGAAGCAAAAGCATTGAAGATAGTTTTTTTTTATGGATTTCTTTTCCAGTTTTTAATAAATGCGTTTTGGGTTTTTTTGAAAAGCTGATGCGGCCTGGCTTCACCCAGAACCTAGCTCCGGTGGCCCCGAGGTAAATTGAGTTTGAGACCCCTGCCCTACACTCTTGTCGCTTTTCTTTTATGTCTAATTCTTTAAGTCCAATTTGTAGCTGCAAAGTGCTCCATCTGTGCCTCCATTCCGCTGGCGTCCTCAATGGAGGAGACCCAGCAAGCGAGAAGGTAAGTTCTTATGTAATAAGACCATGTGGACACTATAGAGCGCTAGCGTTAATGGCCTATCTATACATGACCATTTGTTTATCGCAGATGGATGACAAAGGACTTTAGCTAGAATAACAAAGTTGATCTGTATTAAAACCTGAAGATAATAGCCGCTCATATGACTAATCCCCTCTCATATGGAGATTTCCTCTCGCGTTTGCCGAGCTTTTACCTTCTAATTTGAGGGGTTAAACACAACTGCACGAGTGCAGACACATACTGTGCACTATACGGAACGGATGGGTGGACAGCCTTTGCTTTTGGCCCGACACTCGGGCACTGCGCGGGTCGTGTGAAGCATGCGGGTTGCATAAAGATGGCCTGTGGTTTAAACAGGAAAATATTCCAAGTGAAAAAATCATTGTGAGTCTCCTTTGAAGCCTGCGGCTCGTATCGCTAATTCATGGCTCAAAGAACTGCAGTTGCAGCAGGAAGTAGCGAAATGGACAAGTGAAGTGCATGCGAATATCACAATTATGTTTTGATTTCATTTATAGTATATTTTATATTTTATTTGTATTTTACGTCTTATGCAGCAATGGTGTTTTGATCTGACAAATCTTAAGTAACTTTGATCAAGTGTAGAATTACTACAGCTTCTGTTTTTTTAGCGACTTGGACCGTTGCAGATGTTAAACTTCGAACAAATTATGAGGCTGCTCAATTCTGACGCTGGGGAAGACAACTTTAGTGATTTTAGTTCCCAGGATGCCGTCACTTCTTGTTGACAGAGAAGGACACTATTGGGAAGAGCTCCAACATTGCAGTTTTCAACTTTTGGGGGAAAATTCCCGACCATAACAGCACCTCTAAAAAGTGCACCGACAACTCTGCCTTCATTCGGGACAAGCGAGAGGAACAGTAAGGAGCCAACAGCCGTTACAAGGCTAGCTAGCCAGGGCTCGACAATAACGATGTACCGATGGCCCGGGGCAAGTTAAAACAAAATTGGGGCAAGTAAATCCAATCATTAATATTCCCATCGGGCAAGTGCACTTTAGCATGCCGTACTGCCAAGAGTTTTTTTTAAAGCGGTTCTTGTTGGGTGTTGGTAAAACACGGACTGCGTAATTCCGATGGTAATTTGCAAAGCAATCCTTGTAAATCTTGAAGTGGACCAATCAGAATCGTTTATTTAGACCGCGGTCCGTAATCCACAATCCGCGTTTTACCCACACCCATTCTTGTTCGCGATCAACCAATCAGCGATCGTTTTACTAGGAAAACATCTATCATGGCGTCCCTGCCAACATCGTCTAATTCTTCAACAACATCTGAAGGAAAACAGCAAAAAGTGATGAACCAGTGCCTCCTAAACAAGTATTTTATTAGCGGTTAGCAAATCAAAGGATGGCACAGGTGAGTGAATCACATTGCTGTGACAATTTGAAGTGGTCACAATGAAACACCACCCATTAGATCCAATACCAAGTGCTGATTTTGCACAAGCTACAAAATCTAGCGGTTCAATTTCTCTGTGTATTTTTCTCACCTTTGCTTCACAAATTATTGTTTGACCATTGAGCTTTTTTTCTGGATTAAAAACACTTTACTAGTACACAAATGTGTCTATTCAATAATGTTTCATTGTGGTGCACAACTTATAAATATCACTGCTTACTACGACTACGATGTGTAAGGTAGCATGTCTGAAAATTTGTGGAGATGTATGTTAAATACATCTCTACAAATTTTTAGACATTCCTCCAAATACAATGCATCAGTACTATTATCTGATGAATTATCAGCATATATTGATATATGATATCATTATGGCACTTTTCATTTTACATGGGGCAAGTTCGGGCAAGTAGTTCTCACCTTAAGGATTCCCCATGGGCAAGTCATTTTTGTTTTTAACGTAGAGCCCTGCTAGCTAGCCTGGCTAATAGCTGCTCCTAGCCCGAGATTTGGATTCCCCAGTCTGTAACGACTGATGAGACAACACTCGGTGGAGTGACAACACTCGCTGTAAGAGTTGTTAAGGCAAGCTAACGGGCTAATCGACGGACGGTGTTGCCATAAGGCGTTGCTTAGCAACCGCAACAGTGCCAAAGTAAATAAGAAAAGGATCTCCCCGTGACACACTCGCGGACCTGCCAGCTCTTGTACCTCGGGTCGAAGCACTCCAGAAACGATTATAAGCTTGGAGACAGCTTTTAATGATCCGCCGCCGCTGCTGAGACCCCCTGAGGAGAAATGGAGGCGACTAGCCAACAAGATGCTACACGAATGAGGTTGATGAAGCTGGACCTAACCCGAACCCTAACCCTAAGCTAGGAGAACATACAACCACAAGTGTAACTATGACATGTGGAGTACCTCAGGGGTCAATACTGGGACCAAAAGAGTTCAACGTGTACATCAATGACATCTGCAAAGTTAGGAAAGACTTAAAGCTGGTATTATTTGGGGATGATACCACTGCCTTTTGTTTCGGGGGGAAGCACAGAAGAAACCATTGGAAAGGTCTGAGATGAAATGGTCATATTAAAACGATTGGTTAGCATCATGTAATTTATTACAATCTAATTTATAACATACCCTGCATTATTATTATAAGTATTCTTTATGCAATGTTTATGTTTGCTTACTCCGGTACCTACCATCTTTCTTTTATGAAGTAATTAGTACTTATTCGTTCCTCAATAAGCCATCCACAAACTCCATTAACTTTACTTGTCCATCTCGTTAGACTATAATAACAGAAATTGGTATCTAGTCCATGTTCCACACGGAAAGTGAATAAGTGATCAGTAATTGCTGGGACATGGATAAGTGTCGGATCGGATCTACTTCTTCCGACTCCTTTTTGGGCATGTTGAATAGTGCAAGAGTAAACGTGTGACTTTGTTAAGCGGCTCCCGAAGAAACCAAAGCATGTAAATAAACCAAATATTGCCCTGGGTGTGATTCTACTCACCAAACCCGGAGGACAAAATGCCTCCCGAATAATCAATTAAGAGTGTTATTAGCAACTGAGCAGACTCGTTCATACAGCAAACGTGCAAGTCCAAGTTTCGTGCTTGCGCTTCATCTCATCCGCAAAAAAAAAGATGCCGACAACGATACTCCTATTTCGGCATCGCTCATGTCTTACCTCCGCGCTGTGCCACCTTCCGGAGCCCGGCGGCCAGTCCCAGCAGAAAGCCCGCCAAGCACATCTGGACGGCGAACAACTCCTTTCGCTTTCTCCGCCTGCCGTTGCTCCTCCGCCGGCTCAGCATCACTCCGACTCCCACGCTCGTCTCCGGCGTTCCGTGTTCCTCCGCGCGGCCCATGACGCTCTTCGTCCGGCGAGCGTTCCCGTGGATGCCCCGGTGATGGTGCTGATGCAAAAAGGACGCGTGATGGGAGCTGCAGGTGCAGATGTGGCTGCCTTGGCGATGGAATCTCAATGTATAAGCTACTGTGTGTTACGGGCTGCTACATCCGATGGAGACTTTCAAAATAAGACGATAAGCAGACACGTTAAAAAAAATTGCAATAGTTTACGTGTTGCTGAGCTTCTTAGAGCTTCAAATTGCGAAAAGAAGAAATGGGAGTGAGACAAAGACATTTTTGAGTCATCCATTTATTGTAAACAAGCATTGAAATGAAATAAGCTGTCCAAAGTTTAAATAGAAATAAAATGTTCACAAAAGGAGTGCAATTCTTGTTAAGTACCTCAAAAATGGCTTTGGGCATATTTGATACCAGAGTTTCCAGGAGGCCAGTGGCAATGTTGCTCCAGGTGGAGAAGATGGCTTCACAGAGGGCATCCACTGTCTGGAACTGATGTCCAATTTGATCATCTCCCCTTGCCATCCATCCCCAAACGTTCCTTGTTGGATGAGGGGAACACGGACGGTCCAAGAGTCAACAAATAAAGAATCATGAATTTATTTGCTTAAGAAGCGAGTCGTTACCACACAGACCAGGGTCTTCAGTCTTGAGGGATGCCCCCTGCTACAGCTTCACATCGCCGGCTGCCATTTGACACCCCTGCACAACCTAAAGCTCCATTGTTCCAATGAAGGATCATGATGGTGCCCCCTCAAACATCAGTAGTTCTTCATGAGTTTCTCAGTAACTACTCTACTCAGTAGTTCTTCATGAGTTCTTCAGTAACTACTCTACTCAGTAGTTCTTCATGAGTTCTTCAGTAACTACTCTACTCAGTAGTTCTTCATGAGTTCCTCCGTAACTACTCTACTCAACAGTTCTTCATGAGTTCCTCCGTAACTACTCTACTCAACAGTTCTTCATGAGTTCCTCCGTAACTACTCTACTAAACAGTTCTTCATGAGTTTTTCAGTAACTACTCTACTCAGTAGTTCTTCATGAGTTCCTCAATAACTACTCTACTCAACAGTTCTTCATGAGTTCCTCCGTAACTACTCTACTCAACAGTTCTTCATGAGTTCTTCAGTAACTACTCTACTCAACAGTTCTTCATGAGTTCTTCAGTAACTATTCTACTCAGTCGTTCTTCATGAGTTCCTCAGTAACTACTCTACTCAACAGTTCTTCATGAGTTCCTCCGTAACTACTCTACTCAACAGTTCTTCATGAGTTTTTCAGTAACTACTCTTCTCAATATAATAATAATTATAATAGTAATACTAATATAAATTGTCATATGGTGCCATTTTCCCTGACTGGGATTCAAAGCACCCCCCCCCCCCCCCATACAATAGTCCCCCTCTGCATGAATAATCCTGTGCCGTTTAAGAAGATTAGAGAGTTTTGTTAAGATATTCCCACAGATGTGCGCACGCACGAATGGAGGCATCCTGTCAAAGCCAAGCCCTTCCTGAGAACTTCCAACGTTTGCTCCACAAGGTGGACAAGCAGACATACCTGCGGGTGCTCCTACCTTCACAAGATGCCGGCTTTGTTGCCCTTCCTCCTCTTGGATGCGGAGTGGAGATACTGGAGATGGCGAGTGTGTTGGCCTCTGGGTAAGTCCACCCCCGTGCAGGCGCACGGACGTGACCTCACCTTAGCGTTCTTCCCTGGATTTCAATAGGAAACTGTCACGCTCCACCTGAACTGTGATTCGGTAGCTTGGGTGGTATTGTCATGTTCCTTTGTTTGTATTGCTTACTAATTCTGTTGTCCCTTTTAGATTTCTCCACTCCCACTTTGGGAGGAGCCACAGGACGTGCCACAGCTGTTCCTCATTCCATTTCCCCCATTTATACCCACCTGTGGCGACTGGAGGGCACTCGGCTATTGTTCTGGTCTCCACGCCATATGCTCTCGCTTCTGACCTTCCGGTTACATCGACTATCCCGGGTGCCCTCCAGTCGACGTGGACTACTCCTGCTGTACGCCCTGTGGCCCCCTCGATCCCTGTTGGTACTTTGATTTCCTGGTTTTTACCCGCGGCATCTTTTCTTTCCTTTTACATGCCGTTGTCCTTGGTTACCCCTTTGTTGTCACGTAAGCCAATTAAAAGACTTGAACTGCAACTGACCACGGTGTCCTCTGCATTCTGGGATCCGAACCTGGTTCCTACCGCAAACTCGTCACAGGAAATGTGCTAACTGAGAAAAAGGATTGCAATTAAAGAGAAAATACGATTACAATAGAATTCAGCTGACAAATATTCCATTTCTATTATTGGTTTTAGTATTTTAGAGGGCTCTAATGATGTTATTTAGAAGGTTGCAAACAGGTTTCCTAAGCTCCAATTACACAAATTTGCTGTTCAGAAATAAGAAATCCTATTTTGAGGAAATGGACTCATCACGGTCATGTCTGGAACCAATTAATAGTGTGATAAACGAGGGGCTGCCCGAGAACAAGGACCAGGACTTGATGGGTGGTCCACAAAGAAAAGGAATACATACAGGTAGGAGGAGTGCTGGAAACCACATCATCCCATCCCTGGGGGGGGGGGCACAGGAAGGTCTGGAGTCTTCGCTGTACGTGATGGAGGAGGAGAGAGGAATCTGCCTTTCCTGACTAATCCTTGAGCAAGGCTGATGTGGACAACTAATGCGCCGTAATCCATGCAAGTCCACCCTGACGCCGCCATGGATGGGAAGACATCAGCCTCCACGGTCACAGCTTCATGCCTTCATGTTTTCTCTTCAAACGAGTCCGACGTGACAATATTACATCATCAGCAAAGCACTGATACAATATCATTGCGTTGCCACGGTAACTGCTACGTGACGCTTGTACCAAAAGGCTGACGTTATACTGGCCAGCCACAAAGACGTTATTGCCCACTTACGGTCCATGACATGTCCTTCTGTGGATTTGATCAGAAATGATATTACGTTAATATCATTTATATTACAGTATTACCTTTCTTAATGCTAATACTCGATCTGGCACGTATCACTGAGGGCTTCCTGCCTCTGGCCATCGTGGCACCACTGCTTGTGTTTTGTGTTGACGTTCTGAGTTCCCATGCCTGTGAACGCACCCCGCATGTGGTTAGTGGTGATTAAGGAAGTGTTGTGGGTGTGTGTTTGTTCGCACAAAATTGCAACTTTAAAATTGAAGCTGTCATTCCTGTAAATGTACAACAGCTTTTTTTCTTCAGAAATCGAATTTAGAACTTTTTTCTTGTTTTCTTCTTTGGTTAATTTCCAACTTTATTCTTGTGTATGTATGACTTTATTCTCATATACAGTATTTACAACTTTTTTCTTGTGTATGTATGACTTTATTCTCATATACAGTATTTACAACTTTTTTCTAGCGCATTTACGACTTTATTCTAGTAAATCTATGATTTTTGTAATTTTTTCTCTTAAATTTAAGCCTTTATTCTCAAAATCTCAGATTTGTTTTTTCAATGTGGCCCCAATACTCCACCATACTCTCCTACGGTGGCTATCAATTTAAAACCAATTGGTCAGTTACTGTAGTAGAATCCCGCTAGATAGAGAAGCTTACTTTGCACTGAACAGGAAGTGACTGTGTTATGTTAGTAGGCAGTAGTGATGTGGCTGCTTGTAGTTAACAATACTACAACATGTCAACATAAACAAACCTTTTTAATAGAAATGACTCATATTTTGTTTCAACATAAGTGGGCACTTTTTAGTCATAACGCTGAACGGGTCATATTCTATAACAATACACGCTTTTATCAAGCAATGGAGACACACACACAAAAAAAACATCGCCATTCCATTCTCCCAGCAGGCTCCTCCACTGAGCCTATTAGCAAGCGTCTTCCCTCAGGGTTGGCACCGACATGTTGTATCAGACTCCACCGTGAAAGAGGACACACACATACACACACACACACACTTCAAGAAGGCATGTAAACCCAGAGAAAGACCCAGCAGGCATGGAGATGAAAAGACAAACACTACGAGGACATTGGTATCAGTCCTATACCAAGTTAAGATACATTAAGATAAGTAAAGATAAGATAAGTTCATACGGATCAGTATTGACAATATCCAAACTCATACACAAACTCTTGGAGACCATCAACTGGAGTTTCAAGGACACGACTCCATACCAGACTGGATGAACTGGTAGGTGGGGGGGTCAGCACCAGACTGGATGAACTGGTAGGTGGGGGGGGTCAGCATTCAGCATTCAGCGTTTAGGACAGGGGCCCGGCGAGGACCACATAGTGAAAAATGACAGGATGCTACTTTGCCACTTACTTTTTGGCCTTATGTCGCTCTTCAATATTCCAGATCATCAAACAAAGTGTGTGGCTGTGTTTGAATCCGGGATCTGTGGAACCGGTGCTGTTTGACTCTGCGTTGTGGTCGAAGGGTAACGACGGACACCGGGTTGCTGCAGTTGCTGCACTTTATTCTCGGCTGATGGAGGATAACAAACACGTTGTAGTCACAATGTGGCCGAATAACTTATTACACAAATTACAACAGGAGACAAAAATGAAAAAGTTTTAAACTACAAATATTTGTTAAGCCACACACATGCTAACCTCTCACATAGAGATGGTGAATAAAAGGGCACAAAGTGAAACACAAATAGCATACCTGATGGAGGATAACAAACACGTTGTAGTCACAATGTGGCCGAATAACTTGCCCCTACACAAATTACAACAGGAGACAAAAACGACAAATAAAGTTTGAAACTAAAGACATTTGTTAAGCCACACACATGCTAACATCTCACGTAGAGCTCGTGAATAAAAGGGAAGTGGGAAGGCGTGGCCAAAACACCGGAGGTGTTACACCAGGGGTGCTCATTAAGTTGATCGCGAGCTACCGGTCGATCGCGGAGGTGGTACTGGTCGATCGCTGGTCGATCGCGGTGCGACATTAAAAAAATATCATCCTAGCATCAATGCCGTCACTTGATTGATATACAGGGCAGCCATTCAGATGACAACTGAATGTTGCCCTTCGGGCGACCAATCAAATCAAACAACGTCTCTAAGTGCAGCAGAACTTACGATGTCAGCCTATCATCCATCCCCGTTACTTGATTGACATACAGGACAACCAATCAGATGACAACTGAATTTTGACCTTTAGGTCACCGCTCATGCGTAAACAACGATGCAAAGTGCTAAGCTAGTCGGCGAATTGCGAGATTTTAAAGCCCTCGCTAAAGTTTATGGTCACTAAAATGAGTGAAGGAGCTGGACCAAGTAAAAAGGCAAAAACTGGACCAAGTAAAAAGGCAAAAAACATATCACTTCCATACGGATATGGAATATTATACGGATATTGTGATACGGATATTATCCATGGCTCATAAACATTTGGAAGTGTGCTTGAGGCTGGCTATCAGCAGCTACTGTCCGGACTATGCATCCCTGGCTGGTTCAATTCAGTGCAAGTCATCAAAGTAAACTCAGGTAATTACAAAAAATGTTAATAGTTAATTATGTGTGTTTTGCAATATTGGCTCATTTGGTTATGTAAGGTACATCAACATACATTGTACGTACAAATAATCCTCAATACATTTGAAAATAAATAGATGTTTTGCATGTTTGTAGTGGGTAGATCATTTTGACTCGGTCATTTTAAAAGTAGCTCGCATGCTGAAAAAGTGTGAGCACCCCTGTGTTACACTAATTAGGAGCAGTAGGGGTACACGGTGACGTTCTCATCGTTCCACGTAAACATACAACACAAACACATCAGGTATCACTTAAATTAAACAGATATTTGTGTAATTATAACATGAACATATATACAATATTTACAATAACATTATAACCCACATACAATGAACATACAAAGAGTATACACATACAAAAGTGGCAACCATTTTAAGCAAATTCAAGCTTTCTTGGCTGGGGGGGCAATAAATACACACATTTATTTATTTATTTATTTATTGCCCGCCAGCCAAGAAAGCTTGAATTTGCTTAAAATATTCATTCATTCATTCATTTTCTACCGCTTTTTCCTCACAAGGGTCGCGGGGGTGCTGGAGCCTATCCCAGCTGTCTTCGGACGAGAGGCGGGGTACACCCTGGACTGGTCGCCAGCCAATCACAGGGCACATATAGACAAACAACCATTCACACTCACATTCATACCTATGGACAATTTGGAGTCACCAATTAACCTAGCATGTTTTGACCGAGGGTGAGATTGAACTCGGGTCTCCTAGCTGTGAGGTCGGCGCGCTAACCACTCGACCGCCGTGCCGCCTGCTTAAAATAAATAAATAAACCAATAAACAAATAAATAAATAAACAAATAAATAAATACATAAATAAATATATATTTATATATATATCCATTAGGTTCAAAACACTAATTCCGTTCCACAGCTTGTTTTTGTCTACAAATTGAAGCGGAGAAGAGGTAGCAGAGTTCCTTATGAAGGGTAGTGAAGGATGTGTCACGAGCGGGCTTCACCCCCTCGTGACAGCTCTCTCAGTTTCCTTCTTTCCCTCTGTTCCAGTTTCCATGCCCTTATTTTGGTATCCACATCCTTTTGTTGTTCTTTTCCGTTTTCCTTACCCCTGCTCTTTTCACACACCTGCTTCTAATTTCATTATCCCTATTTAGTTCAGGTGCGTGCTCTTTCGGTTGTGGCTTCATTGCGTATTGTCTTTGCTTTGTAGTGGCTGTTGTTTTCCTGCTGCTGCCATTTCTGCATTAAACTACCTTTTATTTGCACTTATTTGCACTTTTATTTGTCCTGCTCTCTGCATCCTGGGGTCGCATCGCAACACCGCCAAGCGCAACCGTGACAGGATGGGCTGATTTTTCAAAAGATTTTTCCCCAAAATAATCAATCAGACTTTATTTGGAGACCACTTTTCATACACAAACTGTAGCACAATGTGTTTTACATGTTAAAAAATAACCACACATACGGTAGGATGCAGATCCCGGATTCAAACAGCCGTCGTTTAAAAACGAAGCGCTGTAATTTTGATCCCGACGGCGTACCGTAGGTGTTTCCAAGATGGCGACAAAGTACGCATGCGCAGTACGATTTGTAGGCGGGGAGCATATCAGCTCGAAAAAAAGGTTGCGGCGTCATAACTCCTGTTCTTATTAATAACAAATGTCTCGCTTGTCGTTTTGTGTTTTCAGCTCCAAACATTTACTTTCGAAGAGTCCGGTTTTCCACTCAGCCTCAACAGGTCAGTGGCTTTAATGTTTCCCCGGCATGACTAAGATGACCTTCTAAAGTGGACGTGCCAGCCGTGGAGTAAACATCCCACCGTGGAAGGCTGCAAGAACACTTGATTGAAATGTTTGGGTTTTTATTCAGGATGGCTGCGGGCCGCCAGCGGGGAACCGAAGGATGGAGCTCCTCTAAAGAAGGCTAAAACTCCCCTGGGCAGACTTGACAACGACGAGGAAAAGAACAAGGATGTTCTGGAAAGTAAAGATTCTGACTTGACTGCTGATTCCTGAGAGAATTGGTGACATGCCAATCTTGATTTGATGTGTCCTTATTTAATATAATTGTTTTATATCATTTCTTTATTTATAAATTATGTATCTAAAATGATTATACATATTATATACATACTGTTATATATGCATAATTATTTAAAAAACATTTATTTTACATTACTTATGAAACAGTTTTTGTGTGGTGTACATTATAAGTATTTGTATATTGCACGTCCAGTATTTAATGTCTTTATTTCTCGCTTCACTCATCATAAATCATCAAATATTTCATGTAGTATATATGTGTAGAGTACATTATAGTTGTGATATATTGAGTATTTGTCACCGCCAGGATTCCGTGACGATGTGAACCCTGTGACAAAGGAAAAAGGAGGTCCCAGGGGTCCGGAGCCCACCCGTTATGGAGACTGGGAGAGAAAGGGCCGCTGTGTGGACTTCTAGTCTGGACTAGTTTAGTGTTTGTGCATTTTGTAATTTGTATTACACTTGAATTTATGTGGGAACATCAATGAAGTTCATTTTTGCTTCTGGCGAGTAAGGCGCTTGTGCTGAAAACTGGTCTTTATGTCAACTTGTCCACAACGTTGTGACAGAGCGGATATTAAAAAAAGGATACACTATCCTCACCTGTTTGTCTAAAGAGTTCTTATTGTATTTTTAATCATATACAATCTGTTTCCATCATTGAGACGCAACGAAACAGCTGAAAGGTTTCAACATTTTGGAAAAATGTTTCTTTTTGCAATTTATTAATTGTAATTTTTTACAAATGTCATTATTTTTGACGTTGCAGTTTTGTGAGTCTTTTGCCTTGTGATTTATGTATATTTCGCTTCTATTGGCACGTTAGCTTTGTGTTAGGTGAAAGTTAGAAGTGTTATTAGACTTAACAGAATGCTTGAAACGCTTTTAAATCAGCAGTCAAGTGTAGGGCAGATGCTGAAATGTGCAAGTTTACTATAAAGCTGTTTTATTTCTATATAGTTTTATCACTTTCCTCTACAATGTTGTCATTGTCTGTATCTAAACCAGGGGTGCTCATTAAGTCGATCGCGAGCTACTGGTCGATCGCGGAGGTGGTACTGGTCGATCGCTGGTCGATCGCGGCGTGACATTAAAAAAATATCATCCTCGCATCAATGCCGTCACTTGATTGATATACAGGGCAGCCATTCAGATGACAACTGAATGTTGCCCTTCGGGCGACCAATCAAATCAAACGTCTCTAAGTGCAGCAGAACTTACGATGTCAGCCTATCATCCATCCCCGTTACTTGATTGACATACAGGACAACCAGTCAGATGACAACTGAATTTTGACCTTTAGGTCACCTTTCATGCGTAAACAGCGATGCAAAGTGCTAAGCTAGTTGGCGAATTGCGAGATTTTAAGCCCTCGCTAAAGTTTATGGTCACTAAAATGAGTGAAGGAGCTGGACCAAGTAAAAAGGCAAAAACTGGACCAAGTAAAAAGGCAAAAAACATATCACTTCCATACGGATATGGAATATTATACGGATATTGTGATACGGATATTATCCATGACTCATAAACATTTGGAAGTGTGCTTGAGGCTGGCTATCAGCAGCTACTGTCCGGACTATGCATCCCTGGCTGGTTCAATTCAGTGCAAGTCATCAAAGTAAACTCAGGTAATTACAAAAAAATTTAATAGTTAATTATGTGTGTTTTGCAATATTGGCTCATTTGGTTATGTAAGGTACATCAACATACATTGTACGTACAAATAATCCTCAATACATTTGATAATAAATAGATGTTTTGCATTTTTGTAGTGGGTAGATCATTTTGACTCGGTCATTTTAAAAGTAGCTCGTATGCTGAAAAAGTGTGAGCACCCCTGATCTAAACGTTTGCTGCGTTCTTGGCCAGGTCCCGCTTGAAAAACGGATCTCAATGAGGCCAACCTGGATAAATAAAAGGTTAAATTAAAAAAAATAACAAAAGCGTTAACTTTTTCTCTTTAGATTGTGCTATTTTTTCTACCTTTCAATGTCGCAATTTAGTAGTGTTTGTAAAATAATAATTTCATTTGTATAAATGGGCCACTGCCGTTTAAAAAAGGTTGAATAGTTGGGGAAAATGTCGCATGTATAAAAATGTGCACTTCCCCGTGATTCCGCTAGAGGGAAGTACAAAACCACTTGTATACCGAGTACGCTTCACGTGCCGATAAAAAGATGTGTATCTTCCAGCATTCGTGACTGGTGTGGCGCAGACGTCCACGTTTCGCCTCACTTCACCTGAGATGGGCGGCCCTTAAAAGAACAAGTGGCTGATTAAATAGACGCATGGATGGTTATGTACGTATTTGCAGTGGAATTCACTGAGTGCGGCTAGCGAAAAGAACAGGTTGGCGCGATTTCGGGGTTGCGACAGCGACACGTAAACGCAGCACGCTGGGAGGAAGGAGGTTGGATCCATAATGGCGAGAGCCAGTCACCGCAAATGGATGCATCAAAGAAAGACACAACTCCTCAGCCCAGGAGGCTTTTCACTCATTCTCGTTTGGATTCAACTTCCGGCGTGGAGACGTACTTCCGTGTACGTAAAGAAGAAAAGGTCTGGTGAGTAGTGACGTCAAACGGTATTGTTCTTTTGTACCTTTCCTAACACCACAGCGATGAAAAAGTGCAACATTGAACCTAAATGTTGCTTTAATCCCGTGTGGAGATTGTAGTCTTTAGGCTGGAAGGTCGTTCACATGTTTTGGTGACTTTTTATGTTACTCAGCAATGCTGCCGGTCAACTGTCCTCTCAAAGGTAGGACATTGTATGTTGCTATGGTTACACAGCCCCACTTGTGACAGCAGGTTGCTATGGTTATACACACCTTACATGCTAGCACATTTAAACCATCTTTTTTTAAAACATGTAAACATCTTCATCTGTTTTTTTCCATTGCAGGACCCGCCCATTTGGTCCAATGGACACCTTGGAGCGTAGTCTGCCATGGAAGGAGCACCTTGAAGAAAGTAGACCTAGAAAACCCCTGACACAGACGACAGAAGGCGTTTCGGTTGACAAGAGAGCCAAAGAATGGGACAAAGGGCTGGCCCCTAGAAATGTTAGCATGGCGCCCACCTCCACGTATCTGACTGACAGGCGCTATGCGACCAGGAAGCCCCTGTCGTCCGTCCAGCAGCCTTCCGTGTTCAAGACTGACAGGCGTCATGTGACCAGGAAGCCTCTGTCGTCCGTCCAGCAGCCTTCCGTGTTGAAGAGCACACGTCCTGATAAGCATCCACGTGAGGCAAGTATTCATACATCAGTGACAGGCACATTTACAGTAGCTAAAGTAGGGGTGTCCAATGTGCGGCTCGCTGCACATTGTAAAAAGAAACACAAAAATCAAACAAGGAAAAGTCAGTAATTTTACAAAAATAAAGAAAAAAGCTGTAATGTAATGTTGTAATTATGAGGCAAAATAATGTCATTTTAGTGGCTTAAAGCTGAAAATATGATGAAAAAAAAACGATGAATAAAGTTGTCACTTTTTGAAAAGTAGGTTTTGGAAAAGTTAGAACATTCATTCAGAGGGTCGCGGGGGGTGCTGGAGCCTATCCCAGCTGTCTTCGGGCGTAAGGCGGGGTACACCCTAGACTGGTCGCCAGCCAATCACAGGGCACATATAGACAAACAACCATTCACACTCACATTCATACCTATGGACAATTTGGAGTCACCAATTAACCTAGCATGTTTTTGGAATGTGGGAGGAAACCGGAGTACCCGGAGAAAACCCACGCATGCACGGGGAGAACATGCAAACTCTGCACAGAGATGATGTGGGATTGAACCCTGGTCTCCTAGCTGTGAGGTCTGTGCGCTAACCCCTAGACCACCGTGCCGCCCAAGTTAGAACATTAAAGTCCAAATTATGAGAAGAAAGGAAAATTAGCAGCATGGTGTTTTATGGTATTAGCACATATTCACATGTTATTCACGTGTTATTCACGTGTTATTCACGTGTTATCACGTATTCAGAAGTGATTAGCCACTGATGATGAATGAGATCACACACAAAGGAGCGAACCCACAGGCCGTAACAGATGAATTTCACTTTTGAAATATGGCGAGGGCCCATAAACCACCCCTGATCCAGTCTTTGGACCGTCCTGATGTGGATACCCTTCTAGTTAGTTCCACAATCCTCTTTCGGTCGATCCCTGCTGGTGTCATCATGTCTGGCCGCTTTACGGTTCAAATTTTTTGAATTCACTGGTTGAATTTATTGTATTGGTTCATCAATAATTTGATTCAAACTACAGTTTGTTAGATTGGTAATTATAGAAATTGTGGGGTTTCTTTTCCCCCAGGAAGAACATGGAAGTGACAGGAGGACAGAAGAAGATGAACAATCCATCGTGGATTTTCCGACACGGCTAAGAGAGGATCCAGCGATCCTTAGCTTCCGTCCCGGCGATGCCTCACCTCATGCAGCCCCAAAGGCAGGGTGCCTCTCACCGATGCTGATCTCTGACCTCCACGGCTGCATGGAAGGGCCCCACCAACACCCTTCTGCTGGACCCAGAAGATCAATTGAGTGCAGCCACTCCAGCTCCATCCTGGAGTTCCGTGCCGTGAGGCCACAACCGACATCCGCTGTTGTCGACCCTTCTTACGCACCACGCTGCACGTCCCCCTCCAAAAGCGGCCAATCAGAGTTCAGCAGACGTTCTGTCAGCAGACAGTCCATGTCATCTCATGAAGCTAACTATTGGGACTGTGCCATCCCCGAGTCGCCGCATCCAACCTCAAACAGGCAGACTGCAGACTGGGATCCAGACAAGGAGTACCAAGCCCTGCTGGACTACACCTACCCTCTGAGACCCGGACACGTGGACACGTTGGATAACTTTGACCTCCAGGGAGACTCTCTTCAGCATCAAGACCCGGCCTTGCAGGATTCTGGTGTTGAACTGGATCTCCTTTGTAGATCCACCAGCCTGTCTGGGTTGAGCTTGAGCCAGAACAGCCCCAGACGGACTAACGTGTGGGAGGGTGGCCATCAGAAGATCACTTCCTCGGGTCTGTGCTCCAAAACACTGCGGAACTCTGCCGAGTCTCTGGACAGGTTTGGTGCAGGCAAAGATGGAGTCCAGGATGGACATCAGCTTCAACGTTCACGACCCCCCTCCGCCATCGCGTTCATCCGTACAACCGATGTTCTTCCTCAGTCCGGGTGTGTCCATGATGACTTAGACCAGGAGTTCTTGTCTCTGCCGGACCGCTTCGAGGAGCTGCAGTTCCTCCCCAGACAGGTCAGTATTTTGGCCGAACTTTTCCATTTGTGTTGCCAGACGTTTTGAAGGACACCAAACCAAGCGATGCACCTTTTGACCCACCTGGGGAGGCACCTAGCCGCGTGTGTGTTGGGTGCTTTACGCCAGCACCTTTTAGCATGTCATGGACGCACTCAACGACTGTCGTTGGCTGGCAGCGCCCTCACCCAGGCCCCTCTGACTAGAGCTGTCCTATCTAGTATGTGAACTCATAAAGCCTGCTCAGATGAGAGGATGCACCTTTGATACTAAAGCAACACATGCAGATGTGCAAAAAAGGTGCTGAAGGTCCTGTAGTAATAGTCATGCAATCCGATGTAAACAATGAATAATTGGAGTGTAGTAGTAACTATAGGGGTGTTATGTCATGTTTACAGGACTCTAATGTTTCATAATTAGGTTTTCTATTCTCTAAATGGGAAAAAATTCAATTTACGAACATTGAATCCCAAATTAAGGTCGGGTCTGTGGTGCCTACTGACCGCTAGGCACCTACCCGTGGTGCCCACCGACCGCTAGGCACCTACCCGTGGTGCCTGCCAACCGCTGGGCACCTACCCGTGGTGGTCGGAATGGATCAAATTTTAATTTCTCTCAATGAAATGCTAATTGTTTTCTAACCTTTCTAACTTCATTTGTACATGATGTCCCTCTGACGATGCATGTTTGAAGGTCAGAGAGGTCACAGCCATCCTCAACACAACAAGAACGCCTGAGAAGAACCCGGCTCCAGAGGTTGAGGAAAGCAGCCAAGATGATGAAAAGGAGAAGATGAGCGCAGATGCGACCCAATCAGGTACTAAACTGTTTTTTATGAATGATGCTACGAGCGCTATTACGCTAACGTATGCTAAGAGTCAATCTGGCGTGGCAGTGACGAGAAGTTCCCGGTCATGGATGGAGTCGGTTGGAGGAGGACTGACTTGCGACAACAACCAGGAAATGGAGACCTTGGTGGAGCAACTGTGTGGCTTGGACCTGAGAGACACGGAGAGAACCGCGTTGGCGGACCAGGACCAGGATTCTTCTCTGATACAACATATCCACGTAAGCACCGACCCCTGGGTGGCTTGGCTCAGGTTTGCGGGTTTGATTCCCAGCCTTTAAGCCTAGTTCCTTCTTTATAAATGGAACATTTTGGTAGTTACAGTGTAGAAAAGCAGTTTACGACCTTCTAAATATGGTTTTTAATATTATTAGAGCCTGAGATTCAGAGTTTAATTTGGTCCAAAATGTTGCCTCCTTTTTGTACAATATTGCTTTTCATAGGCGTCTCTGGCAATGCCTGTAACAACGTTGCCAGTTTTTATTGTAAATGTACAACCTTTTTCTCATGAATTTAAGACGTTACTCTCATACGTAAATGTATGTAATATTACTAAGTGTAGGAAGTTATCATATTAGGTTTTTTATAAGTTTTTAAGTTTACCACAATAAAGAAGTAAATGCATTACTTTTTTCAAGTAAATGTACGGCTTTTCTTGTGCATTTCAGACTTTTTTCTCCTAAATCTTCAACGTTATTGTCATAAATTTGTGACTTCTTGTTTTGTAAATTTGCATTTTTATTCTCATAAATTCACGACTCAATTTACGTTTTATAAGTATTTTTCATTCATTCATTCATTTTCTACCACTTTTCCTCACAAGGTTGGCGGGGGGGTGCTGGAGCCTATCCCAGCTGTCTTTGGGCGAGAGGCAGGGTACACCCTAGAGTGGTGGCCAGCCAATCCCAGGGCACATATAGACAAACAACCATTCACACTCACATTCATACCTATGGACAATTTGGAGTTAGCCAATTAACCTAGCATGTTTTTGGAATGTGGGAGGAAACCGGAGTACCCGGAGAAAACCCACGCATGCACGGGGAGAACATGCACACTCCACACAGAGATGGCTGAGGGTGGAATTGAACTCTGGTTTCCTAGCTGTGAGGTCTGACATAATATTCCACGTCTTTTCTGGTAAATTTACAACTTCATTCTTGAAATCTGTGATATTTTTTCAATGTGGTCCAAATCGTAAACATATTTGTTTTGTTGTTTTTGAGCTACCTTTTGTTATTGCATCATGGCCACCTATGCAAATTCCCTGTAGCCCTCTGGACAACACTGAACCCTTTGTGTTTCAGATGTTCAGCTCACTCCTGCAGCAGCACATCCGCTGGCTCTACATGCTTTCTGACCAGACGGGCATGTCGGCCGCTCCCACCGACGGCGTTCCGAAGTGGCTTGCTGAGTACCAGGTAACGTGTATCATAGATTCTAACAAACCAAAAGATTGGACAGCACAGACGCTTCTGTTGACAGGAGTTTCATGAAGAGATGGGCAGCCATCAGCCCCTGATGTCTCGTGTTCTGCACTCGGGGGAGCAGCTCCTCAGCTACATGGACGCCACCTCTCCGGGTAAGCCTCCTCCTCCTCTGTCCCCTCTGATGACAATCGTCGTTGTCGTCGTCTCACTCTTGTTCTTACCCTCTAGTGTTAGCAAACGCCTTGATGCTAATTGAGAGGCAGTCAGCAGCCCTGAAGAACCACACTCGGAGCTTTTTATCTTCCGTCCAATCTACCGTGGACAATCTGACTCAACGCACGCATCCAGTCTAGCAGGACACCATGGGGGGCCAAGATGGAGCACCCACTCAGCCCATGTCTTCACTCACATTTTTGTTGGGATGGGCAATATCACAAATGTCCATTTGTTACCAGGTAAATATGGTATTGGGCTGCACGGCGGTCAAGTGGTTAGCGCGCAGACCTCACAGCTAGGAGACCCGAGTTCAATCCCACCCTCGGACATCTCTGTGTGGAGTTTGCATGTTCTCCCCGTGCATGCGTGGGTTTTCTCCGAGTACTCCGGTTTCCTCCCACATTCCAAAAACATGCTAGGTTAATTGGCCACTCCAAATTGTCCGTAGGTATGAATGTGAGTGTGAATGGTTGTTTGTCTATATGTGCCCTGGGATTGGCTGGCCACCAGTCCAGGGTGTACCCCGCCTCTCGCCCAAAGACAGCTGGGATAGGCTCCAGCCTGTTCTACACCAAGACACTGAGCTAAACATGCAGGGCGAGTTTACGCTAATCATCGCCTAACCAGGTGTGGAGCGCACCGTCATGCCACACTAGCATAAATACCAGGTGTTGTTGACAAATGTGTCCGGTTGGTCTTGCCTGAACCAGACTACATCAAGTTGCAAAGAACACGCTTCCACCACAGCTCCTTTCAAAATCAAGTCAGTTGCCTTTATTATGAAAAGAGAACATCTTATTTCTTTGCAATTGTGCACTGAGATTGCAACAACAGACCCCATGTAACCATCAAACTTCCCCATTGTTGAATAAATATTTTGCTTTTTTATTTCTTTACCACATCTCAGCAAGAATCACAGAAGTATATTTTCATGTGTATACAGTCTGGTAGTACAGTATTTGTATTTCAGTTGAAGTGGTACATGTTTCGTCGATGTGTCAACACTACACAACTGCTGGAAGATTTTACATTTAGTGCGTATACGTAAAAAAAAAATGTGTACATATCACACACTCGCGAGAATGAAGTCTATGTGTCTTTCCCAGGATTTGGGCCTCCACCAAGAACCGGGTCTCACCCAGGTCCAAACATACTAGGCAGTAGTGATGGGAAACCAATCCTTTTACGGACTCGAGTTTTCTTATCGGTTAATCACCGACGGGTACTCGATTCACTTCATTTAGCTTGCAGTAGGAGTATGTGAACGAGTTACCGAAGACGAGTAGCCGTGAGTCAAGAGTTTTGAAAGACTCGTTCATGCCTGGCACATCTCTTAAGGACGATACAGTCATCCCTCGTTTATATCGGTTCATTGGTTATGTCCAGGAAGACATGAAATAACACCCATATAGTCGCCATTACACTACTGTTATTGTTTTCGACACATTGCTCAACTATGCTGCAGGGTCTCAAGAAGGCTGCTAGCTAGCGGGTTAGACTGGAATTTACGACTTCTAAACATAGGATACCAAACACGTAAGACTTCCACATGGAATGGGATAACTTACTCATTACCGCCACCTGGTGGGCAGAATACTGCATAAGACTTATATTTAATGGGCTTTGACTTATAGACCATAGTTAATAATGCGACCATAGCCACAGTCATCATTTATTAATACGTTGTGATAATAAAACAATGATATTGCAAGGGATGACTGTACTCTGGTAGAAAATCCAACTTTGGAAAAGAGACACACACACACCACTTTCTTCCACTTTTTTCAAGATATGCATGTACAGTGGAAGTGGTTGATGTCGACACCCGTCAGTGTGGACATAGCCATCGAATCCTGGTCCCGTGTGAGCCCACTTACGTCAACATCTAATTTGGGAGCCAAGGTGGCCATTTCTATAAAAAATGGTCCGTTTAGAGAAACATGTTGCGCAGCATTATTGGTATTAAACCTCATTATCGCTAGGCAACGTGAAACCAGAACAGCAACACAACTGTCGACTTACATAGCATTACAACATGCACACAGTCACTTCCTGTTCAGTGCAAAGTAAGCTTGAAAATAAAAATGGCAGTGTTAACCCGGCATCTCCCACAGCAACTAACAAAACACACACACTAACTTTTGTTTGGGATCAGACTGCAAAAAAGATTTGCACATATACTGGAGGAAAACTGTCATTGTTAGACATAAAATCCACTATAAGAAAACAAGAATCTAAATAAAAAAATACGCACAAATGGAGGAAAAGACAAATGAAAATCCTTTATCATCAAGCATTGTCTTTTACTTAGGGTTACTTGGACTTTGTCCACAGACAACGTGCAACCAATGGCTAGCTTGAGCCTGCCAGTCCCAGAAGTGTCGACATCAACGGCTTCCACTGTACACACACACACGTATAGTATGTACATACATACAGTACTGCACTTGAGATGTGACACTGCTATGCTGAGGTTGTAGAATCAAATGGAAATAAGCAGGGGACAGACCGGAGAATTAAAAAAAAAAAAAAAAAGCCTTGGTGAAACAGATTCCGTTCCCAAAAGCCAAAAAGGAATGCAGTGAAACACATCACGAGTCTCATGAGAAGGCAATTAAAAGTCAAGACGGAGATGAAGGTGATTGACAGGACCATGTCAGGTGAAATGATGGCTGTTTTTGTACTGTTATCAATAGCAGGACAGGATGACGAGAAGGATGCTTTTATTTTGGTAGTGTGCTACATTGTTGTACAAATACACCGTGATCTTGTTGTGATTCATGTCATCCCTACCCTGTCTGATTGTGGTTGAGTTTTCAGGAAGATGGCAGGTACAGGCCTGTCCAGCAGGGGGCAGGACAGCACTTTTGCCCTCAGCAGCAGCCACCCGGCGAAGGCTTGACGGTCGTGCCGGGGGTCAGCTTCACGTTGGGCTTCTCCCCTCCGCTGGCGGCGGCCCCGGGGCCCATCCTTTTCTTAATTTCTGCAGCCATGGTCATGAAGGCCTGCTCCACATTGGTGGCGTTCTTGGCGCTGGTTTCCAAGAACGGAATACCCAGAGAGTCTGCAAACTCCTGAATACGACAGATTCAGCATGAATCATCAACATCAGCATGAACGCCACGTGTAAGTGTACGGAAGTCGGTTTCCGCCACCGAAAGAAAAAATATGGCCATGGTAAATCAGAATTGTCAGGATCAAATTTTAAATGACCAGATAAAAAGTCATAATTAGGACAAAAGGTCAGAGTTTAGAGATTAAAAGTCAAACTTGTGAGATAAAAAAGTAAAAATCACTTCGTACCACGATAAGTGTATATTTAGAAATGCAATGATACTGATAGTAATAATAATCAAGTGGTATCATCTGTCCATCATCTCCTGCTTATGTTGATGACAGAGATATAATAATGTCAAGTTGCAGGGTCCTTACTTTAGCCGTTGTGTAATCCACCACCTTCTTTGTCGTCAGGTCGCACTTGTTGCCCACCAACAGCTTGTTCACATTTTCACTGGCGTAACGGTCGATCTCCTGCAGCCACTGTTTGACGTTGTTGAAGGACTCCTACCACGGCAAACACAGGGCTATCAAGTCGGCTCCAGATAAGACACAGGACAGTCAGCCCTCCTTTCTGGCGGGTCATTGGTTCCAGACCACTGTAAGGGGGTTTCAGCAGAGTAGCCTTCACGACAATCTAAAACTCAACTCTGAACCTCTGACGTCATTGTCCGTTCACCTGCCACTAAGGTCCGCTAAGGAACACGTGTACGTCCAAAATGTCTGCTATATTGGGTACTGCGAGTGTAACATCATTTTAAGACGCTATGACAATACATTGATGAGAAAGTAGACTGTTCAGAAAAGAAACAAGGAACGGCTAGGGAAATACTTAAGCCCTGCATATCTGATTGATAAAAACGGAATTAACCTGCAGTGTGAACACAGCCTTGGACCAGAGTCTGAGCATACTTAAATGCATCACATTGTACTTGACGCCTGAATTAGACAAAGAGCTTTGTATTGAGTCACTTTCCGTGGATAGTAAATCTATACAAGCAGTACACCGAGCAGTTTCATTTTTATAGTACGGATATAAAATGGTAGCTGAAATAGAGTATGCGTTTAACAGTATGCAAAGCAGTAGCAGCCTAACGATTAAGGGGCTACATTCAATTGTTAAATCACGTACAAGTAGGAAAGGGTGTGGTGAGACACTAACCTGGTCTGTGACATCATACACTACAATGATACCATGAGCGCCTCTGTAGTAGCTGGATGTGATGGTGCGAAACCTTTCTTGACCTGCGGTATCCCACTGTCAAAGGTAGGAGAAGATACAATGAGACGTACAATAATAACACTGTGTGAGGACAACCGGAGATGTTACACTTGAATTTTCCTACTATACAGTTAAAAAACAAAACAAAATTGTAATTATGATCTTAGCATAAATAACACTTGAAAAGTGTGTACTACGTACAATCTGAAGTTTAATGGTCTTTCCGTCGAGTTCTATGGTTCGTATTTTGAAGTCCACACCAATTGTGCTGATGTAGCTTTCTGTGTATGTATCATCCTGTAGAGAAAGATTTTTTTTAAAAAAGAGGGAACCATGCTGTGCTGACATCAATTAAACTTACTGCAAAGCGGAGAAGAAGGCAAGATTTTCCAACACCGGAGTCACCAATCAGGAGAAGTTTGAATAAATAGTCACTGTAGGGACAGAACACAAGGAACAGCTTTTACAGAATCACTTAAAGTGGGTGTCATTTCTTTTTTTACCTCAACAAATAATATTCTAGCTTGGACACAAGCATACACACATACACATACATTTACTTTTACTTGAAAAAGGGAAAACAGGTATTTGAAAGACTTTACATTATACTGTTCACTTCAATAGAAAAAAGCCAAACATGGCACCGATATTTCAACATTTGTCACTCATCATGAAAAACATTCTACATGTAAGAAAAGGAGTAGAATGAAGCAGTGCTTTTTCAATCCTCCTCCCATAATTAATTCACAGAAAATAGTGTTGAAAAAATACAGTATAAAATGGATTAGAAAAAAAAATACAGCTTGTGCACAAAAAGAATAATTGTTAAAAATAAAATGGTAACATAAGTAATACGTGAAAATAAAACTTTGAATAATTATTATTAAAGATGAATTATGAAACACTTCATAATGAGAAGTCAAGATAAATAGAATGTACTCCATTTGGAGAAGTTGTCGTCATGATTACCATTAAAAATGCATGACTGGCAAGCTGCAGAAAAGCAAAGCGTGAGTAAGATGACTGTGGTGGAATTGTAGGCTTGTCCTGTGGCATGTGACCTTCTCATGACTGAGACACTGTCGGAGTTGGAGGGGCACCTTCTACACTCCACCAAGTCAAGTGACATTCATACGTCCTATGAGATAAAGGTCTATTACATTTGTATTCTTTTCTTTCCCCATTGGAAACCTTGCTGGGTACGTGTTAAACACACAAAGTGGACAAATCACCAGTCATTGCTGAGACACGGAAAGCAGAAATTCCCCTAGATTTTTTTGTGACTTATTTATTAACTTATTTAAACAACGAGCAGAACATGTACTGAGAACATTGCAAAAGTGTTCATTTAATTTTGCCCTGAGCAGAGTTCTGGTAGGATTTGGGTGCTGAGGAAAGTAGTTCTAGCTAGTTGCTGGGGAGAGTCAAGTTAGAGTAATAATAATAAAAATGCCTACTAGAAAAAAGAATCAGACCTCACAAATTGCTGGCTGTTATTTTCTCTGCCGTCTTAGCACTTGGCGCTCCCGCCTGTCCATTGTTGTGTGTGTTTCACAGTGTTTAGATGAGCACATCACCATCACTGCAATAGTGGTTTTAAAAAAATGCTATGTACTGTAATTATCCGGGCTGTGACAACAAGGAAGTGATCCACTGACTTCCTGTCACGGACATTGCTATTACACAACTTTGGCTGCTTGCCATTGGCTCTAACAGGTAACAACTAGCTGTTTAGTGCCACCCATTAGCACCTTGCTGTTGTCACGTAACTATGGCACTAGCACCCAACTCCATCTGACCAAGTTTGGCATCCGTGTATTCCGCTTCATAAAGATGTCCAAAAAAATCAGAATTCAGACATGGCGCCACTGTCCGAGCTGTACAACAAGATCTGTTCTATGGGATGCTAGCAGCATTTCATTTCCAAAGGACATATGAAGCCTTGATGTTTGCCCCATGTCACTGCTGAGCCTTCATGATCGCTGGATTGACTTTTTAAATGTAAAAATTGAAGTTGTTTTGTTATGACGTTCTAAGGTGAAATGGAGTACGAAAGACAGGATTAAAAAGCTGTCTTTTATTTGTATTTGGTTCTTTATTGGACTCTCAGCGGTTTGAGTACACAATCATGCTGTGTAATAAAGTACATATGGAAGAGCTGTTTTCATATTCCTAGATAAGAGACTTCTGGAGACTAAAACAGAGAGCCTCTCAAAAGGGTCCGCTGTCTCCTGGGACTAACCTGCTGAAGAGTGGCAAAGGTGTAGATAGATGCTGTGTGTTCAAGTTAAAGAACATGAGAGTGTGGATTTATTAAACATCAATGGAACAAATATATGAACAGGTCAAATCTGTATGCTTTTGAACTGCGACTGACATGAAAGCGCTAATGGCTCCTCTTAACGAGCAGCATGTGCTGCTGCTGCCCCCCCATCTCAAAGCACCCATAAAAAAAGACAAAAAGCAGCAACAAAAGCGGTTCATTGTTATTCTAAAGATACGCATTTGTCGTGCTTTTTCATGTTCTTCCTCTATCCAGACAATGATAAGCACGTTGGAACTTAACTAAACCATGACCTCAATCACCATGTCCTTGCAGTAGATGATAAACCATTGAAATACACAAAGTAGTATCACTTTTCATAAATGACTCAATGATCCCACTGACAGGAGTAGCAACAGTTACACAACTGCAACACCTCAGAGACATTATACTCAATATATATACAAGGGAGTTGTCATTCAACCTGCTATTTGCATGTCAAATAAGCATTTGGGGATTCACCATTCCAGTTTTCAAGTCACGGTTACTGTGGGACAATGTTTGACAAAACAATACAATCATACTACATTGTTGCAGGGCTTTGGCTCCATCAGTATCCTGCAGACACTGTGGCTTGCTAACATCACCATGATGAAGTGGAGTATCCATAAGAATATCAACATGTTCAAGTTACCACCTTAATGACGCGTGCAGTTCAGTGCAGTTTTAAGCAGTAAAAACGGCCACAAGTTGGCAGAGGGGCATTTTTTTTGTAAATGAGCAGGTTCAAGGTCTGGTGGTGCCATCAAATTGATGAAAAGTGGCCCTATCGATCTATCTCTCATTTCCACGTAAATGAGCTCCACAACGTGTGGCATGCAGACATGTGCACACACACACAGTTCAGTTCCAAATGTGAAAATTCTAAATAGTAGGCTTGGGCGATATTTTTTTATATATTAGTATAGCGTCTTCCAATGATAACAAAATGACTTCTACCGGTATAAATGATAACTGTAAACAAGCCAAGTTGACTTTGATACATAAGATGAATGAAATGCTGTCATGGTGAGGAGAAGGATTTACAGGTTTATTTTACAGGTTGAAACGGCGATAAACATCGGCAACGGTTGGCGACACCTCTGAGAGTGAATGGAAGCTAATGGGGTTAGCTTGGTTTAGCATGCTAGTGTGGTTACATGTGTGACTCAGGCAAGATGAATATATCTTCAGCGCTTTAATGGTAGTGGCGTTTGATTGCGGACAGTTTCTGGGTGAAGACGGGAAGCACGTTTATTCTTGTACCCAACTAATCATACATACATTCTCAACACATAGGACATACTACTGGCTTTCAAAATAAAAGCGCCGTTTGCTGTCCTAAGAGTGATAAAGAGTTGTAAAAAATATCTCCCATATGCAGTTGGAATAACATGGATAACTACATCTTCCTTCATGACAAGCACATACATAACAATTTGTTGGAGATTTAGTAGCAATGTGTGCAGTGGCTGACATTCCATTAGAAAGGTTAGCCACTTTTTTTAAACATTTTAACTTTAACATTTGACACAAGTCTATTTCATGATATGGCTTAAGCTTTGTAGGTTTTTATACAAGACTCAACTCCATTTAAATTATATATCGTTTTATATGGGCATATCGTGATATATGCAAAGGTCCATATCGCCCGACCCTAGTAAATATTAATATTTATATCTGCAAATAAATTATTTTCCTGTAAAACATTTTTTACGTTTATGTTGTGGCATTGTTGTATAGATAATTTGGCTAAAGGACGAGAGCCACATTTTTCTTTTTGGTATGATATACCATGTTTATATTTTATTTTGTTTTATTGATTGTATTTATTTTGTATGCCTTATTTACTTTCTTTTTTCCATTTAACCATCTAGTAATTACTACGCTTTCGCTCAGGATTATGATTATAATTGGAACAAACACAGGAAGTGAACAAATTATCAGTAATTGCTGAGATGTGAATTAAGATGTGCCTCTTATGAATCCTTTTCGGACATGTTGAATTGTGTAAACACAACCACAAACACAACCATGTTTCTTAATGTAAAACAGGGTTGATATAAACAAACTTTACCCATCAATGACCATCTTTACATGTCAAAGCTGTCAAAATGTCCCTGTTCCTCCCCGATACAAGTTTGGTTAGCCACCAGCCTCCCACATCCAATTCATATGTTTTATGATTTGTTTTAAAATAATTCATTCCGTGTTACACGTTTGTCACAATACAAAAAAGCCTGTGTTCATAAGACGTCCATGGACGGATCAGGTGGACACAAGCTGTCAGCTGACGTTAGCTAGGCGAGCCTAGCCTAGCCTAGCTTAACTTGACAGTCAATGCGAACTTACCTGCTAGCATACGCAAACCTAAAGACTTGACGCAGCCTTCTTGCAAATTATACTTACTATTCGGGATTCATTGTGGACTCGTTGAGAAGTGTGTTCCGGTCTCGTAAAGGGCTCCTTTAGTTGGGCAGATATGGTTCGCTGTGTGGAAATGGGAGCAGTGGCTAGCATACACACGGGGCCGGCTGCTTGTCGCTCAGAAAAAAATCAAAATGGCTGACCAGGAAGAGGAGCCAACTCAGCAAGTTAAACAGCGGGAACAACACACAGCTCGCGGCTTGGTTGTTCTTTTATGGGCGACTCAAAAAGATGACATTAAACAATCGGTTTAAGATGACATTAAACAATCGGTTTAGGCGTCAACTACAGAGCCGTGCCTCTCCACCTCCGGCTGAGTCGTTAGTGCAACGGGAGCCTGTCTGACTGAAACCAATGACGTAATTAGTGAAACGTGGCAGAGAGGATGGATTCTGCGCATGCGCAATTACAAATATTTGTATTTAAAGAGTTTTATCTTCGGTCCAAGGCAATTTCCTGGACTGGCTTGTCGATAACTCTCTTGTTTGGTCACACTTTATGAACACTGTAATTTAGGGGTGTCCAAAGTGGAAAGTTTTTTCACATTATACATATTATACATTGTGTTAAGTATTTACATTGTCCTGATTTTGGCACAGTTAAAGCGATAAATGAATAGTGGTCCAATATTTATTTATTTTTATTAGTTTATTTGAAAAGGGACAGTGTACATTAATTAGCATTGCTAATGGAAAATGCACCATAAATAAACAAAAGGCTATTTTTCACCCATTGTCCCTGGAGACAGTACAAAGTTAACAGTACAAAGTTACAAAGTAAAAGTAGAAATATTGTACAGTGAACAATCCAATTAAAAGAGCAATAAAAATAGATACAACTATACAAATGCTTGTAAAAAAATACAGTGTACATCCAAAAAAAGCTACAATACTTTGGGTAAAATGATCAAAACGCTTCAACTTACAACTGATCATGACAGCAGAGACACAAGTTTTGTCCGTTTTTGTCATTCATCCATTCCAAAAGGTATGACAAACATCCAAACGTACGAAAACCAAATATATGTTTCCAGTAGGAAGGGATGCCTCGCAATATTGCAATTTTTCAGAAATTAATTAAGAAATGATCACTCTTTTGTTGTAGCCCATGGTCTATTATTAGTCAAAACATATCCAAATACGAGTGATACAGTATGTAGTATTCTGGTCACTACACAGCAGTAATGGCCCAAAACACTGAGACATTATCTTACATTACCTTAACACTGCGTGAAGTCAGCCATTGCATGTCTGACATGAGTGAGAAAAAGTTCTCCTCCCGTCCGTGTGGAAGTGTTGACGTTTTTTTTAATTGGCGGTTAGCTGCTTAGCCTGCTAGCAGCCGTCCGAAGTCCCAACAGCAAGAGTTGAGTTGAGTTGAGAGTTGCGCAATGTGATGTAAACAAAGAATACTACTATTTCATGTCTGCAGGCCTCTAATAATGTTTTAAAAATGTATTTAGAAAGTCAAACAGGTTTTCATTTCTGTAACTATGAAAATATTCCATTTACAGTATTAACACTGAGCGTTTGCGTTCTGTGAGCGTTTGGCTGGACGATAACCAAGACAGTGTATGAAAATCAAGACATCTTTTGAACAATATTTTTTGGTCAAAAACAGAATAAGACCATCGATGTGTAAAAAACGTAGGTTTGACTGGATTGTGCGTATTTGACATTATGAATATTTTAAACACAGCATAGATATTTGCAATTGTCATGTATAGTAAATGATGATTTGACACTGTTACAACATTTACTTACTGATGACGCAGCATTACGAGCAACTGGGGGCGGAGGATCGAACCAGCAACCTTCAAGTTGGGACATTTAAATCAAGTACTTTATACCCAAAATCAAAACAAAAGAAGTGAACCAGTGTGTTCCCAGCCTGAAATGCACGTCTGGACAATGCTAAGTAATAAACACTTCCATTTCTTTATCAAGCGCGTCCACTTTGTCCTCCTGGCCATATGTGGCCCATTTATTGAGCCTGCTGTAGAGCGGTAGACCGTTCTTCTCCCTGTAGAGGTAGACGCCCGTCACTCTGTTCCACTCTCTGCTACAAATGGGACTGGTGGCTTCCTGGTGTTCGGCGATTTGTTCCTTCTCCTCCTTCCCCAAAGCCACAAAACCAAAGAAGTCCTTGACGTGTTTTGCAGCTAGGATGTTGGCGTGCACGTCTGCTGTGCGCTGAAAGAGGTCCTTTTCTCTGGAGCGATACGTGGACCAGTATTCTTCCTGGTGGTAGCCAAGGGGGGAGAAGCATCGCTTGGTGCACATAACCAGGAGCACCGTCAGAGACATCCCAGCCAACACCATCCAGCCTACCAGCTGGAAACCACAAAACAATCGTCAGTTCATTTCAGACCACTCTTATTTTGAATAATAACACAGGAACCCGTTTATGTCGACAAGTCCTGGTCCACCATGTTCTTCAAAAAAGCTGCCCCGGAAATGACTTGTCAACTTTGCTGAAATATGTTATATATTGTTATATTGTTCTACATTGTACCTTTTTGGAAAGCGAACGCCAGTGTATTTATTTATTATATTATTATATTATTATTTATTTATTATAGTTCATATAGCCAACTCATCGTAGCAAAGCGTCATTTCCAGAAGTAACGTCATCAGGGATGCAAATGCTTCTCGGGGTAGATCGTCAACTTTGTTCAGTATATTTTTCATCAAAATAGTAGCCTTGACAAAATGTCGTGCTGCTGCCGGATGTTTATAATGTCTGTGATACAGAAGCCCACCCCGAGTTCTTTTTTTTTTTTTTGCAGTGATCCTTTCACTGATGACAGCTATATAGCATTATACATTTGCCCTGTATCTACTCTTGCCTGCTTGTTAAGCCCTTGGAGGCTCTTTTGTGATTAAGGACTATACAAATAAACTTGACTTGACAAAATCTAAAATAAATTAGGATATAAAGACCTGTTAATACTCATTAATAAGCAAATTTAAGACAATAATTGAATTATGAGCTACTCCAGGGTAATTCAAAGCGACCAATTTTCATCTCCATGTCTTAAGGGGACCTCCAGTATTATGCTCATTCTTCCACCCTTTGTATTGAGTTGTGGTCTCCTATAGAGCAGCTACATACAATAACCTACAACACAGAAAACTGTAGATTTTGCTGAAGCTGCAACTATTCCACATGTATTTCTTTTGATTTGTGCTTCCTGCCAAAACGTTTTGTGACACATACTAAGGGGCAGTTTTAGCACGCCTTTTGAAACCGTGCGTCTTGAGCCATCCCAAACTTCTCTCAGGGCTCATTTCCAAATGTGCAAACCTCCTGATGTGAAACTTTGGCATGGTTTAACACCAGAATACAACATTCTAACATTGATAGAAAAATCAGAAAAGTGGAAAAAGCATCATAGGTCCCCTTTAAGGTTTATGTCCATGTTCTGCAAGTTCTCTGTTTCTCTCTAGTTCTCTATTTCTAACCCTTCCCAATTCTTCTCGCCTCAAAACCGGTTGCCACATCGCTCACATCTTCGCTATAATCACAGTGGACATCCTCTGTCTTGTGCACAGCTGGCTGGCAATAGGAGTAGAAATGATCATGTGAAAACATGAGAATCCAAACACAGGAGGTATCATGATACCACGTTTGATGTCCTAATGATGTCTTCCAACTTTGTTGCAACCTGTTTTGGTGGTGAAATTCTAGAGTCCCACGTTGCTAACCCGAGGAAGGACAACCACGCCTTTTGCAAAAGTGCTAGACAACTTGATGTCTTGGGTACAATCAAATGTTTACACAAAACAAAAACAAATGTTGCAGATATTTGCTCAGGGTGTGTTGATGAGTTGATCATCGGCTAAATGACTCCATGTTGCCATGTTGTCTTTTCACACCTTTTTTATGGTGCATTTCAGGGCATGATTACAGCGATTACATCCTGTCAGTTGGGACTAAACAGTTTCACCCTGTCAAAAGGCAAAAAAGGAGGACACGTTATTTGAAATGTTTCCATAGGAGATGGCCTGAAGGAGTGGAGTGTCGGACCTAACCTCCAATTCAGATGTAACAGAGTGTTATCATCACATCATCACCATGACGTTTATTTACAAAGATATGACAAGGACCAGAAACAATGCTGTGATCCAGGAAAACCTGCCAGGTGTACCTTTTATGATTAAAATGTAATTCTATTATCTTTTTCATATCTTGTGAGAACAATTCATGGTCAGGCAATGCTTCAAATTCTCCACCTTCTGTATCTCTTCTCCTTGTAACCTCACTCTTCCATTTGGGTTCCTCTCATTCACACACACATCCGTCTTGCTGCAGCTAATCTTCATTCCCCTCCTTTCCAGCGCAAACCTCCACTCTTCTAGCATCTCCTCCACCTGGTCCCTACTCTCACTACAAATCCCAATGTCATCTGCAAACATCACAGTCCATGGAGATTCATCTGTCAGCCTGTCCACCACCATAGCAAACAAGAAGGGGCTCAGAGCTGATCCCTGATGCAGTCCCACCTCCACCTCGAACTCTTCCGTCCCACCTCCAGCACATCTTACAGACCTCATACATGTCCTGCACCACTTCAACATACTTCTCGTTTCATCTTCCTCACTATGGGGGTCCTTCTACACCCCCCCCCCCATCCTATGCTGTCTGCTACACTTTCACCTACCACTACTTTGCAGTCCCTGATCTCCTTCAGATGACAGCGTCTACACAAGTTGTAGTCTACCTGTGTACTCCTATCTCCACTCTTATAGGTCACCCTATGTTCCTATCTCTTCTGGAAGAACGTATTCACTCGAGCCATTTCCATCCTTTTGGCAAAGTCCACCACCATCTGTCCTTCTGGGTTCCTCTCCTGAATAGCAAACCTGCCCATCACCTCTTCATCATCTCTGTTTCCTGCACCAACATCCATTCCATGACAACTCATCCCTTCCAGGGATGCTCTGCATCACTTCATCCAGGTCCAGCCAGGATTTCTCCCATCTACTTGTGGGGCATACCCACTAACAACATTGAACATCACACCTTCGATTTCGATTTTATCTTCAGACTCATCACCCTATCTGACACTACCTCCAGGACCTTCTTAACCAACTCCTCCTTCTCCGTTTCTCTTCCATCTACACCATGATAGAAGTACTTGGACCCTGCCCCTAAACTTCTAGCCTTGCTACCTTGTCTTTCAGGTTTACAGCAGCAAACGTAGAGTAGAGTAAATGATATTAGTGTAGTAAACGATATTAGTATATTAGTGTAGTAAATGATATTAGTATATTAGTATAGTAAATGATATTAGTATATTAGTGTAGTAAATGATATTAGTATATTAGTATAGTAAATGATATTAGTATATTAGTATAGTAAATGATATTAGTATATTAGTATAGTAAATGATATTAGTATATTAGTATAGTAAATGATATTAGTATATTAGTGTAGTAAATGATATTAGTATATTAGTATAGTAAATGATATTAGTATATTAGTATAGTAAATGATATTAGTATCTTAGTAGAGTAAATGATATTAGTATATTAGTGTAGTAAATGATATTAATATATTAGTATAGTAAATGATATTAGTATCTTAGTAGAGTAAAGCACACTAGGGCTGATGATGTGCCAAAACAGGGTAATACAAATCATAATTGATATAGATTATATCCAGTTCTACTATTGCACGTGTTGAGCAAGTGTCGGGTTTATTGCATGGTAACGTCACGGTTATTGTACAGAATATTTGGAGAAGTTTTTATGATAGAGTCTGACAGCTGCAGGAAGGAAGGCCCTGCAGTATCTCTCCTTTGCACACTTGGGATGTTTCATCCTATCACTGATGCTGCTCCTTAGTGCAGTCAGTGTGTGTGTGTGTGTGTTGGGGGGTGGGGGGGGGGGGGGTCTTTGTTCATTTGGTCATCATGGAGGACGGCTTGGTTGTCATCCTCCTCCACCTTTTCCAGAGGTCATCCCAGAACGGAGCCTGCCTTCTTTATCAGTTTGTATATAAACTGCTCCAAAAATCATGTGCAATAACCATGCAATAAACAAGTGCAATAACTGTGCAATAAACCTGAGGCGGATCAACATGTAAACATAAACAAGTGCAATAACCGTGCAATAAACCTTCGGCGGATCAACATGTAAACATAAACAAGTGCAATAACCGTGCAATAAACCTTCGGCAGATCAACATGTTGTAAATGGTGTATCTAACTTACCTTGAGTTTGCACTTTGTGTGCTCTTGTATTCTGCTTTTGCTGCTGTAAACCTGGAACTTCTCCTTGTGGGGCTCATATCTTATCTTATCTTATCTTATCTTGGGATGCTATCGAGACTATTTCATGTGAATAAGAGCAAAATCTGAGGGGGTGTGGTTGATTGGATATGGGATGGCACGGATGACCGATGTAGTCTACGAGCATGACCTGATGAAGCCCGCTCGGTGGCGACTACGTTGGTCCATACGTTGGTTTGGGTGGGAAAGAAAATGGCAGAGTAGGAGGTTTTCCACTACCTGTGACTCATACTTCAGACGCCGGTCAATTTCTGGCCAGAAGCCTTGCAGCTCTTCTGGAAGACTTTCCTTGCAGGGGAACTTTGCCATGATGTCTGACTCCTGATCTGTGGGGAAGCCCTCCACTGTCCTGGGATCAGTAAACTCACTTAAAGCACACGTGTACGCCAGACCCTGCAGCAGGGAGAGAACGCTCCATGTCAGCGGCGCCACCACAGCTCGACCCAAAATACTTCCCAACACCGCGGATCCCGCTGCCGCGGACAGCTTGCGGAACTTTCTGAGTCGGAACTCCGACACCAGGTCCCAGGTTCTCTTGTTCAATATGATTCCCACAATGAAAAACGCCAAGGCTGGAACGCCAATGGCAGCCAGGCCGTAGTAGTAGTTCCTCCCTGGGGAGCATGGACAATCAAAGGCAAAAACGTTGTATGCGGTCTGGCTGGCCACAGTTCCCAGAGCGATGAGACCGTTAAAGATCATCACATCTTTACTCTTGAAGAAGAGAGAAGCAAACTTAAAGTTCTCTGTGACAAGGGCATAAGCGGCCATGTTGGGATGCTGAAGTGGAGGTAAGCTATAAAGAGAAGAACACAGAAAGACGGAGACATGAAAAAAGTCATGTGGTGATGTGGTTTGTAGTCTGTAGTCAGTCCAGACAACACACACCCTCACGTGTCATTTTAGAAGCAAACTTGAAACAATGAAAGTCAGTCATGCTGTCTTACAAACGTGCGCCGTCCTGTGACTCAGTCTTGCTGATCCCTTTCACGCTTCCAGCTGGGAAAAAACGCACATCTCAGTGTGGACCTCAACAACTGGGAACTAGTTCTTGTCGTTCGTGAGCCGTCTGGGCACCAGTGGTGACTCACCGCTAAGACCTGCCCTCTGGTTTCCTCCCCAGTGGAAAAAAGGAGGGAAACTTGATCTGCAAGTGAAAACATGCGCAAACACACCCGAGCCAAAGGAGCAGCAATGAGCGTCATGAGTGATGAAAAGAGCTATAGAAAAAAAAGACAGCAGCAAAATGAAAGAAAAAGGAAGAAACACTGAGCTGGCCAGAAAACAAAGCAAGAAACAAAGTCAACAAAGGAGCTAGCAAACTGAGGTGAGAATAAATCCTCACCACACGGAGCAGCACAATGGAAGCTGCCGGGTGGCAGATTGGTTCCAGGTGTCACAGAAACACCAGATGGGTGTGGCAGGACAGAATCGTGACAAACGCGACCGTTCAAATGTTCTCACTATGCTTCCATGAAGAACAGCCAAAACACCCGTCCTTCACATTTCCGGGTTCCAGACCCGACCGCGATACGCCGCTTTACGCAAAGTAGCATTCAATACTAACTCATTCAATACCAAGGACAGATTCATACTTTTTCATCATCCGCATTCAAACGCCCGACTTTTGAGCCATAAAAACGGCCACAGGGTGGCAGAAGTGCTTCTGATACGAGATGAAGTGAAGGGAAGATCACACATGACAGGAAGGAGGAAGTGAGGCGTGTTTAGGAGTATAGTGTGCAGAAAGGGAAATGTGGGGAAATGTTAACGCACGCACACATCATTCAGCTCTAAATGTGACAATTGGGCACGGCGGTCGAGTGGTTAGCGCGCAGACCTCACAGCTAGGAGACCAGGGTTCAATTCCACCCTCGGCCATCTCTGTGTGGAGTTTGCATGTTCTCGCCGTGCATGCGTGGGTTTTGTCCGGGTACTCCGGTTTCCTCCCACATTCCAAAAACATGCTAGGTTAATTAGCCACTCCAAATTGTCCATAGGTATGAATGTGAGACAGGAGATGGAAGACAGGAGTGTAATCTTTTTTTTTGCCGTAGAACACAATATTCTGTGTGCCTTGAAAGACCAGTCAAAACTGTCCAAAATGGCCGCTACTGAAAAATAGCTGAGAGTGAATTGGTTAATACTATATGGGATATTTCCATACTTAGAGAGTAAAAAACCTATTTATTACTTTCTAAATGTGTGTTTTAATATTATTCCAGATGTGTAGACATGAAATAACACCCCTATAGCCTTTTCCACTCCTATTATTCTCCTATTATCACATTGCCCAGGCTACAGGATCACCACAGAGCCAATTTACTTCTTCTACACTTAAGAAAGTTTTTCAAACCGAGTAGAGAAGAAGGACAAAATAAGCCAAAAATGTACCACTTCCACACAGAATGAGAGGAGAACCTTTTTCACTCGATCTCAGCCGTGGCATGTCAGCTTGGCTCCTCAAGCTCCACATCGTGTGAAAATCATGTAACGTGTTGACGCATAATGACCACAATACAAAATATTATGAATTATTGGTGGAAAAGAACACAATATAGTGAGGACCACTGCATCGCTATCAGGCTCTTAGCCTTAAAGTTGAGATGTGCTAACCGTTGTGCCGTTCAAACAGACAGCCGTCAGCACGTGTTGGGAAATATATAGTATATCGGGAATATTGACATGAAAAAATATTGAACCCGCATGCAGATCTCATTTGGTTGCCATGGCCACCAGAATAATAAAGCACAAACGTTGACTCCAGTTTCAAATGCCCCTTTGCATCTTTCCGTCACGTCAACACCAACGTCTTAGCGTGCACCCAAACTTATTCAAATCATTTGCTCTGCCATGCAAACACACTTGGCTGCCCCCCCCCCCCCCCCCCCAAAAGAGAAATGATTAGATTGAATCAGGGGTGTTAGTGGCTCACAGTACATTTGAAAAATATAAATGAACAAAAAATATTTGTAAAAAACTATGGAAAAAATGGAAAAGTCAGAAATAGTGGTCATTTTCAGGTTTCTTTAACAGTCACAATATGATGAAAAAACAACAAATAAAGTTCAAATTGGGTGGCAGAAAGGTTACGAAAATTGGTGCAAGGCGAACAACCTGGTCCTGAACGTTGACAAAACAAAGGAGATCATCGTCGACTTCAGGAGATCCAGACCCAGCCACACTCCACTCAGCATCAACGACACAGCCGTAGAAGTTGTGAACACAACCAAGTACTTGGGGGTGCATATCACGGACAACCTCGGCTGGTCACTCCATACCTCCGCTCTGGCGAAGAAGGCACAGCAGCGACTGCACTTCCTGCGGCGGATGAGAAGAGCCTCCCTCTCCCCTCCTATCCTTACCACCTTCTACAGAGGGACCATCGAGAGCCTGCTGACCAACTGCATCTCCGTCTGGTCTGGGAGCTGCAAGGCCTCGGACTGGACGTTACTGCAGAGAGTGGTGAGGACAGCGGAGAAGATCATCGGGACCCAGCTCCCCCCCATTAAGGACATAGCAAACAACCGGTGTGTATCTAGAGCCCATCGGATCTGCTCTGACCCCACACACCCCCAGCATGGACTGTTCTCTCGCCTGGCATCGGGGAGAAGGCTCTGCAGCATCCGCTGTAGGACGACCAGGTTCAGAGACAGCTACTTCCCCCTGGCCATCAGACTGCTCAATGCCAAATAAGCCCCTCTACCTTTACTTACATTATTATTACTTATTTAAATTATTTAAATTATTTGGGCAATTTACTGTTCACGCTGCACTTTACATTATGTTGTTCATATTTGGTGTCTATTCTATCTATTTATTCTCCACATTATTATTATTATTTATTATTACTTATCTTCTTTTGTGTCTGTTACTACTGTGTTTTTGTGCAATGACAATAAAGGGAGTCTATCTATCTATCTATCTATCTATCTATCTATCTATCTATCTATCTATCTATCTATCTATCTATCTATCTATCTATCTATCTATCTATCTATCTATCTATCTATCTATCTATCTATCTATCTATCTATCTATCTATCTATCTATCTATCTATCTATCTATCTATCTATCTATCTATCTATCTATCTATCTATCTATCTATCTATCTATCTATCTATCTATCTATCTATCTATCTATCTATCTATCTATCTATCTATCTATCTATCTATCTATCTATCTATCTATCTATCTATCTATCTATCTATCTATCTATCTATCTATCTATCTATCTATCTATCTATCTATCTATCTATCTATCTATCTATCTATCTATCTATCTATCTATCTATCTATCTATCTATCTATCTATCTATCTATCTATCTATCTATCTATCTATCTATCTATCTATCTATCTATCTATCTATCTATCTATCTATCTATCTATCTATCTATCTATCTATCTATCTATCTATCTATCTATCTATCTATCTATCTATCTATCTATCTATCTATCTATCAAGTCAAAATATTATGGGAACAAAATTAATAATAAGTAATAATTACAAGAAGGAAATTTACAAGAAGAAAGTTGAAAAAAATTGTCATTTTATGAGAATAAAGTCCAAATATTATGAAGAAATAAGAAAAAAAGTCTCAACTTGACAAGAATAAATAATATAATAAATATTCTAAGGAAAGATAATGTATACCATCGTATACTATATTACAGTATAGTATAGTAGGTCACCACTGATGAATGGTAATCATCATCATGGTTTTTCAAAGGTTGAATATTATTGGTTAAAAAAGTGGCATATTTAAGGGTAATAGGAGTGTAAAGGTGACTATAGGGGTGTTATTTCTTGTCTAGATGGCTCTAATAATGTTTGACAAAGGTTATAAATGAAGAATCTTTCTTCATTTGCTGACTGAACAGACATTTTTGACTTCAACGCTTATGTCGACATCGACCAGCCATAATTTGACCATGCATTGAATATTTAGCGTCTTTCTGAGGTCTATACATTAGAAGATACGAAGCTCTCTCGCCCTTGCTTCCACGTTGTGGTCATCCTGGATTTGTAGGTTTTGGTGATGTCCAGTTCGGGTTTGCTGAAGTACCATTTTTGGAGAAGTTGATCCACCTGCTCCTGCTTTGTTATTCCATGAAGCCGCTCGGCCTCGTCCTCGTCCTCGTCTGACTCCTGTGTGAAGTGTTGAATGACGTGCGGATGCGGGAGACAGAGGTCCATGTTCTCCTTCACGTCCTGGAAGAACTGCACAACACATTTTTGGGCAAAGTCTCGAGCATGGAGGACGCACGTTTCATCAAAGAGCTTCTGCTCCACGTCCAGGTAGCTGCTCCAGTAGCGCGTCTGCAGGAAGGTGGCCTGGTCGTCCAAACAAGGCTTGAGGAGGCGTCCCAGTGCTCCCAATACGATCAAGAAAAGGAGGACGGACCAGCCCACGGCCTTCACACACAATGGAACATTCAGAATTAGCATTAGTTCATTTTTTGGTATTTTATATTTAACATCCACAACTATACATATTAATATACCGTAAATATTTAGCATATAATATTACAATTAATAAATGTAAGTAAAATAAGAAAATTGTTTTTTAAAATTATTATCGTTATTAGGAAATGATTCATTCTTATGAACTTTCAGAACAATTTGGAGGAACTTTAACATTCTCCAGTTTTACAACGCATGATGTTAGCTGGGCTGCACGCTAGAAAATGAATGAATGTTTGCATTGTCTTTGTCAGGAGTTGTGAAGCGTCAAGCACCTCGATACCGTGTGACCTTCAAGAAACTATATGGGACACGTGGCGGGAGCCCAGGACTTTGCATTCTATTCTCTCTGTTCCAATAAAGTTGCCATGAAAAGGATGTGGTAGCTGCAGTGTCCGTTACCTGTGAATAGCAGCGGACGTAACGAGAAACGGCTTTATGGAAAGAGCTGTTCCTGAAGATGACGTCCTCCTTGCAGGGAACTTTGGCCATGATTCTGACAGCATCCAGTCCCGTGTTGTTGGGCAAACCTGCGGGAAGACAACACAGACTCTCTTCGTGTCCGCAAAAATACTTCAGTCAAGACATATCACCGGGTTAGCGCTTCTGCTTTGGTATAAAACCATTAGAAATTGAATCCTTTCACAATTACAGCATAGAAAACCTGCTTATGGCCTTCTGAATGCAGTTGTTGACATTATTAGAGCCCTCGAGCCATGAACTAACACCCCTATAGTCACCTATTACACCCCATTGTAGATAATTCATTCATTCTATCCGAGCTGTCTTTGGGGAGAGGCGGGTCCACCCTGGACTGGTGGCCAGCCAATCACAGGGCACATATAGACAAACAACCATTCACACTCACATTCATACCTATGGACAATTTGGAGTCGCCAATTAACCTAGCATGTTTTTGGAATGTGTTAGTGTTCTTACAAAGAACACTAAACTCATCACACACCAACTTAACACTCAAAAGGTATAATTATGAAACCGTTCATTCATTTTCTACCGCTTTTTCCTCACGAGGGTCGCAGGGGGTGCTGGAGCCTATCCCAGCTGTCTTGGGGGAGAGGCGGGGTCCACGCTGGACTGGTGGCCAGCCAATCACAGGGCACATATAGACAAACAACCATGTTCAATTATATGAAATTGGTCAATTGTTTCTTGTTGTGTATTTCATTCTGATTTTAAGAAAATTCTAGCGCAAATTTTGTTTTGTTTTGGCGCATGTATACGTAGCATGGAACAGAACAATTAGAATACAGCTAATTACAATTACAATTTGAATACAGCTAATTGTTTTACCTGAGAAGAGTGAAGGATCCACGCTCACACTGAAGGCACATATGAATATTTTCCCATCCAGCAACGTGACCAGGATCCACACCATCGGTGCAAGAAAGGCCCGCTGGATCATGGCTGAGAATAAATATCTGTGGAAAAAGAAATGGGTTACATGGCTTTAATTTAATTTTGACCAATTTAATTTTAATCCGGGGCGGCACGGCGGTCTGGTGGTTAGTGCGCAGACCTCACAGCTAGGAGACCAGGGTTCGGTCCCCGCCCTCGGCCATCTCTGTGTGAAGTTTGCATGTTCTCCCCGTGCATGCGTGGGTTTTCTCCGGGTACTCCGGTTTCCTCCCACATTCCAAAAACATGCTAGGTTAATTGGCCACTCCAAATTGTCCATAGGTATGAATGCGAGTGTGAATGGTTGTTTGTCTATATGTGCCCTGGGATTGGCTGGCGACCAGTCCAGGGTGTACCCCGCCTCTCGCCCGAAGACAGCTGGGATAGGCTCCAGCACCCCCCGCGACCCTCGTGAGGAAAAAGCGGTAGAAAATGAATGAATGAATGAATTTTAATCCGGTGGGACAATTTTATAAAGTGTAAAAATAAGCTGCATTTTCAATCCAATTAACTGCCATTGTAATTATGACCACTGGTTGGTGCTATCGTAATTGTGTTGAGGAAACAAACTGTTTCTAAGTCGAGTGCGGCCAGCCTCGTGTCGCATGACGCCACCATGCCAGTCTTCATGCCGACAATATGGCGACTTTCAGAGGCAGCGGAGAAGAGAGAAGGTGAATGAACTGTTGGCCAAAGGAACAGTCTGGCTGTCTGTGTTTACTCACAACCAGTGGAAGCTAGCAGGGTTAGCGTGTGTGTGCGCTCGATGAGTATATTTTCACCAGGTTGTATTACAGCTACGGTGACGACGTGGAAGTTCTGAGTGAAATAAATACGAGAAGCACGTTTGTTTTTCAACTTATCTCATCTTGGCCGTAAATACACATTCTCACCAAGTGCAGCAATGGAGCACATTGAAGCCATAAAAGCGGCCACAAGGGGGCAGAATTGCATTTGATAAGCGCTCGGAATGCATCGTTTGCGTGCAAAGACACAATGGACAGCAAGGAGGAAGAGGAAGAACGTGGAGGAGTGTCGCATGCAGAACAACAACTAGGTCATTATCAGTACCGATAATTATGGGCCGATATAATAATAATATCTGCTGATATTAACCGATGTGGACAAAATGCTGGCAACAACACATATGTGTTCATTCCAATGCAGGAGATGTGATCAGTATCAAAAAATGAGAGTTGGACAATATCGGCAATATCGGGCATCCCTAAAAACAATGTCGGTATAGTTTTTTTTAATTTAGGTCCTGATATTTTCCTGAAATGTACCTATTTTCTACAACTGACCAAAGAAAGACAGGAGGGTAGTCCTTCTTTTGGTCGGGTCCATGTTTAGCCATAGAACACAGGTCAGTCCAAATGTTCCACAATGACCGCCAATGGAGGGGTGGAATTTGGAAACACGGCCGGGATCGAATAAATTCATTTTTGTATTTGTAAAAAATATCCACTTGTGACAACAGTGGACTTACTTGACCACAGCTGGATTTTTGGACCTCTTCCCGACCGGCCTCATCCACTCCTCCATCATGACGGCCGTGTGTCGGTTGACCAGGACCCCCAGGAAGAAGAGGATGACGGGCGGGACCACCATCACCCCGAGAGAGTAGACTTTGTTGTAGCGAGGAAGGCAGGGACAGTTGAAGTCCAGGCTGGTGTAAAGCTTCACGCTCACCAAGGCCAGGACCACGCAGATCCCGTTGGAGATGGACTCCGAGTTGGACTGGAAATACTGCAGGACTAGCTTGAGACGCTCCATGCTATCAGCCTGCCGTTCACTTCCAACAAAAGACACGCCTTCCTTTGCATCATGAATACACCTGTCCAGTGGCGACCACGCCCATCATTCAAGGACACGCTACGCTACGCTACGCTACGTCGGGAGGAAGCTCCAAAATAAAAGCTCTGGCTAAACTGGCTGTACTTCCATAAGAACACTTTATTAAGTAGACCGTGTGTACTTATATATGACTTCTGGAAACCACATTAACCTGCTGCTTCTTTCTTTTTTAATGGTGGATGCAACCACTCAATTAAGCCCCGCCCCTTCTGCCAGGATGCTGACAACAAAGGTTCCTTAGTTTCTTTGTACTGCAACCATCTAATGTTCTAGGAGGGATGCAGGAGACACGTTTATTCTAGACCAGGGGTCTCAAACGTGGCCCGCAGGACACTAGTTTGAGGCCCCCGCCTTGATATGAAAGTTTAATGTTAGTGCGGCCCGTGCAAGTTTGATATGGATGCTGTATGGTATCATGTACCCAGAAAAAATGATTACGTTTGATTCATGTTCATGTTAAAGGTTAAATAACTGTTAATAGTTATCCTCCCTATCCGTGTGGAAGTGGTAAGTTTTTGGCTATTTAAGTTGAAAGGAAATAACTTGAAGGCTACCGTTTAGGTCGCTAGCTCTCTAGTTAGCGAGTTAGCATGTGTCTCAAGACCCTGCAGTTGCGCAATATGTTGTAAATAAAGTGTATAAATGTGACTATAGTCGAGTTTTGTCATGTCTACAGGGCTCTAATAATGCTTTGTTCATTTTAATCTGAAAAAAATCATTTGTCTACCCACCAACTATATGTGCTTTCTTAACTTTTTATTATTTGCCCTTTTATTATTATTACTATATTTATTTATTTATTACTGATTGATTGATTTTCTTTAATCTTGATTTATTTATTTTTCATCTTATTTTGTGCAGAAAAATAAAAAGTAAGATATTTGAGAACAGTGGAATGTTTTATCAGAGCTTTTCTTGTAGAAAATCGGAACCAAAGCACTGAAAAAGTTTGTATATTTTTCTGTTTTTAATAAATGCTTTTTTTTTTTTTTTTTTTGAAAACCTGATGCGGCCCAGCCTTGCCCAGACCCTAGCTCCAGTGGCCCCCAGGTAAATTAAGTTTGAGACCCCTGTTCAAGATGCTCGTCGCTCTTCTCACTTCTATCAAGTCACCTTCAAAATAACAGCGCATCATGCAAGGGTACAAAATAAGGGCGTTACATCTTGGACCTGGACTATTATACGCCGTTTATATTTGTCACATGTTAACTTCTCCACATCCATTGCAGCCTGGTCATTCTAGAAGGGGGATTCCACCATCTCAAGGTTTCTTTTTCCCCCAATGGGGTTTGAGTTTTTCCTTGCCCTGATGGGGGTTCAGATCAGGGGATGTGGTCTGTGGTCTATCATGCTTGTTAAGCCCTTTGAGGCTCTTTTGTGATTATGGGCAATACAAATAAACTCCACTAAATGTATAAACCCAATCTGTTCCAATGTGGTTAATCTGGATTTTGTGTCCCCTATTTGTTTTATTTTGTTAATTATATGCTTATATTATGATTAGCTTATCTTTTCTTGGGGAAGCCATAGCTCGGGAAGTCACATGACTATCACTTGCCAACTCCAAAACCAGGCAAAGCGTAGTACAAAGCCGTATAGAACGCATTAAGTGTTGCTGACGTGATTCTTCCATAAAACCATACAAGAGGAACATGGAGTCTTGACAACATGAACTTTGCATTAGAACAAAAACAGAAAAGAACTCTTACAAGAACCTTTATATTAACGTGAACAGTGTCAGTGTTAACACATGCATCAACCATCACAGACACCAAATGACTTCCTTTGGTCACAAGGTCGTGATGATGTGAGGTACAGTCGAGGAAAGGTGAGCAGGACGGACAGGGAGGCGGGTTAAAAGGATGGTGTGAGCCAAATGACCAAGTGGGGTGGTGGGGGGGGGGGGGGGGGGGGTTGGGAGATGAGCGCGGGGGTCTTCTTAAGCCAAGGCGATGGCCGACGATTCATCAGCCTCCATCACTCTGAAAACCCCAACCTTCTCCTTCCTCGTCCTTCCCTTTTCTTTATCTAAATGTCGATGATGAAAAAAGCATTTATTATATTATAACATATTATATTTGTAAACAGGTTTTCTATGCTGTAACTAGAAAAATAAGAAGGAATCCTATTGGGTAAAAAAGGGTGAACTACGATAAAGGAGGGACGACTTCATCAGCAAGCAGCAATATGCTGATATTTTTGGTCATAAGACGGTCAACTTAAGAGGGTTCCAGTGTACTACGTAAAGCCGTAAAAGGATTGGTGTTGAAGTGTGAAAATATTCACGCTAACGTATTCTTCAATGCTCACCCAACAGGTCAGTGCGGTCCAGTAAAAAATCCAGGTCTTTATCGCTGATGACCTTCCCCCTCGATGCTTTCACTTCCCTAAAAAGGGAGACAAACGTATGAAAATCAGTTTAAAAAAAAAAACTAAAATCAAGTCTTACTTCTCAGCGCCTCTGGCTTGGAGCAGCTCCATCAGCTCATTCAGATCAATGCAGCTTTTACTCTGGTTCAAGTCCGCCCTCCCGCCTTTGAACTTATCTGGAATGAAAGTGAAAGGAAAAGTCCAAAGTAGAAACGCACAGTGGCCGAGAAACATAGAAATCCATCTAAGAAAGAAGAGGACTCTCACTTTTGTGGATGACCATCTGTTCCAGCTTCCTCTTGGCCGAGGCCCTCTCCAGGATCTTCTGGTCGATGGTGTTTGCCGTGACCAGACGGTAGACCACCACCGGTCTGGTTTGTCCGATGCGGTGACAGCGGTCCTGAGCCTGCAGGTCTGCCTGGGGGTTCTGCAAACATACATTTTTTTAAAATTATCATTTTAATTGTAATAATGTTCTAAAAATTATATTTTTATTTGTAAATATATTATATATTTTACAAAATATTTTCTATTCATTTAATTTAATCTCCTGAATCTCCAATTATAAAACTATACAGTCCAAAACATTTTTCTGCCGCCCATCCAATATTTGGAATAATGTATACAGTATTTCAAACATTTCCTGATCATCCAAATACCACATAACAGTACATTGTTCCACCACTATGTGATTATGTATGACATAAGCCAATCAATTTCTCAGTTCTTTCCTATTGTTTGTTAACAAAGTTAAATGGATAATAGATTTTTTTAATTTTAGCTTTCTAATTCAATAATTCCTGGCTCAAGTGATTTTTTTTACAGTCAGAAGGCAATTTTAACGCTAGATTAACTTTTTTTCCTGATCATGAAAAACTATACTACAAAATGCTGTATACAACACGTATGTCATGTTACGTATTATTATTATTATTGGCTGATATTGGTATCGGAAATTGACAATATCGGCATATCGGACATCCCTAATAAATAAATAAATAAATAAATAAATAAATATATATATATATATAGTCATCAACAGTAGAATATAAGTAAGTTTCAGGAAAATATCAGTTCCTGACTAAAGCAGCTTTTTGTGAAAAGATACATTTCAAGCATAACTTTCACTTTGCTACAAATATTTTTTGCTTTTGTGACAGATCTAATATCCAAAACTATACCAACATTTACATCAAAAATATTTATTTACAAATATAACACCATGAACTATGTACAATTTTCACATTCATTCATTTTCTACCGCTTTTTTCCACACAAGGGTTGCGGGGGGTGCTGGAGCCTATCCCAGCTGTCTTTGGGCGAGAGGCAGGATACACCCTGGGCTGGTGGCCAGCCAATCACAGGGCACATATAGACAAACAACCTTTCACACTCACATTCATACCTATGGACAACTTGGAGTGGCCAATTAACCTAGCATGTTTTTGGAATGTGGGAGGAAACCGGAGTACCCGGAGAAAACCCACGCATGCACGGGGAGAACATGCAAACTCCACACAGAGATGGCCGAGGGGGGAATCGAATCCAGGTCTGTGGCCTGCACCTACCCAATCGCTGTCAAAAATGATGACGGTGTCAGCAGCCGTCAAGTTGATGCCAAGCCCTCCAGCTCGAGTGCTAAGAAGGAAAAGGAAAACCTCCGGGTCTTTGGAAAACTTTGTCATCTGAAAGACGGTGGCATTGGAATGAGTACTTTGGTATTTAGACAATCAAGTGGATGTATTTCATCCAAACTAAAGCCCTCCATCCGCACCCAGCCACGGTCTCAATTGATGTTCCAACTCACATTTTCTTCCCGCTCGGCATAGGCCATGCTGCCGTCCAGTCTGCTGTATTGGAAGCCACGCAGGTAGCAATAATCCATCAGAATATCCAAAATGGAGGTCATCTGACTGAAGAGGAGAACCTTAACAACAACAACAGTGTTTTAATGTTCAAAAGCGCCAAATAAAACGGAAGTGTTTCCCATACATGTCTATTTGTGGTGGCCCGCCACTGATCGATTTGGCATCAGAGGCCGCAGTCCGATGGAAAACATCGCATGATTCCCCTTTTTTATATTTACAGTGCCGTTCCTGTGCATGTCCTTAACTCATTCAATACCCAACATCTATTTATACTAGGGCTGTCCAATCATTGAAATGTTCAAATCTCAATCACAGATTTTTTATGCATTAATCATGATTAACAACTAATTCTGTAATATGTCCACTTTTAGTGTATTTAATGAATATAAAAAGACAAATGATGATATATATCATTATGCATTAGGAGCTCCAAAAGAAATGACTATGCCAATCAAGCTAAAAACCCCTGAGTCTAATACTAGTCTCTTGAATGGTACAACATTAGAATCCCACTTTAAACTGTCTCATTACAAACAATGAGGGGTTGTGTTTACAGACATCACAGTGGACGTCAAATCACATGACAAGGAGGAGGAAGTGAGAGATTGTGGAGGAGTGTAGCGTGAAAACGGTTTCACATTGTGGAGACGTTTTAACGCGCATGCACGCGCATGCACGCGCACACACACACACACACACACACACACAGTTTGGTTTTGAATGTGAAAATTGCAAAGACTTCAATGCGGTTACATTTTTTAATAAATTGTATGGGGGCGGGACACAAGAAAAAAAAATGATCCACTTCATTTTTGATTGATTGTGTGATTCATTTATCATCATCCCTGTTTTTTTTTTTTAATCTCAATGGGAAATCCTGTCATGTTTTAATCTCACAAGATGTGGCCACACCCCTACTGAGTAGCCATACTGTACATTTTATACTTTGAAATATATGAACAGTAGCAATGACAACATGAGCCATGGTGCTCCGCCTTACCTTATGTCCTCGTTCCTTGAGTGCAGGCAGAAGTCGGTCAAGTATGAGAAACTTCCCAGAACTCTGGACCAGCTGCTCATCAATCTGAATGAAGAATGTGACGCAAGATGAAGACTTCTCAGAGCCACTTTAATCATGTCGTCATCCGTCTCATCAACCAGTCAACATTCTCCATGTGGCTCTACCTTGAACTCCTGAGTGGCGGGATCCAGGGGGTATTCCACCAGGTAGGGATGGTTGCAGCATCTCTTGAGCAGCATGAGAATATTCTGCATTTTTAGGTTGATCTGAGCATCCAGTGGGCACTGCACGTCCGGCACAAGAGACCAGCTGAAATTGGGGATGGTGGAAAAACTTCAAATAACTGACACACAACTATCAACACACACACACACACACTGTGGTCGACACACAACACCCCCTCCAAAGGTCTGACCTATATGTTGTGTGTGTACATGGTGGGGACGTACAGTATGAATATATGAGCCATGGCTTTTGTTCTGACCTCTGCTCCTTCTGAAGCGTTTCCAGATGTTTTTCCAAGCTGGATGGTGTGTCCCTCTCCTGTTCGCTGTAGTTTACCACTCTTTGATTGCGGCGCTTTGGCCGGCCACTCGACGTCAAGACGACAGGAGCCTCGGTCTAAAAGCAGGCCAAACACTGAATTAGCTTCATTGACGCTACCTTGACCGCGTGGGTCCGTGTGTCCGTCAAGGGACTGTAGTCTTCTCAAATCCAAGGTGTCAAATTGATATTTTTAGTTTTGCAGTGGAACCTTGGTTAGCATTGTTTTTTGGTTAACAGCAAAAATTAGGCCCAACCCTCCAACCTCCCTGCATGAAACAATACTAAAGACATAAATGATGAATAAAAGGGACAAACAACATTCAAGGTTACTTTTACCTTCATTAAGACATGATTGCTGCCAAAGACACAATGTGACAGAGTGATCAACACGGCCAACACCTTCTTGTTTTGCTTTTTTTTTTTTTTATTCACTGGGTTTCTCATATTTACCTACATGTTGACACTTGCAACTTTGGGTCATTGAGCTGAGAAACACGATTGACTTTAAGAAATAACTTAAATAGCAAAACAGGAAAGTGGTGTCCATCGATCTTGCTGCCACAGCGCGTCTTTGGGAAGAATCACGTCTAGAATCACATTGTTGATCATTGTAAAAGTTTCAATGTTTATCCATTTCATTCATCATTAATATGCATTTATTTATATGATGTCAGAATTGTTTACTGCATGGAAAACTAGAAAAACGTTTGATGTTCCAGATTAGAGTTGGACCTTGCAGAGCAAATTAATTTGAATAGTTGTGCACCTCAATACTTAAAGGCGACTATGATGCTTTTTCCACTCTTCTGACCCATAAATGTCATATTCTGGTGTTCTGGTGTCAAACCATGCCAAAGGGTCAGCTCATGAGCTTTGTGCATTTGGAAGTGAGCCCTGAAAGCAGTTTGGGCTGGCCAATCCCTTATATGGGCATGCCCGGAGTGGATGTTCCTGGAGGCGGGCCATGTGTGGAATAAATTCAAACAGTTTTTGAAATGCAAGGAAATGCAGCTGGGATAGGTGTAGATTCTGGAAGATGCAGAAAGCTTTCTGTGCGGGTTATGGTGTGGAACTGCTCCCAAAGCAAAAGGCTCAAAAATGAGCACAAGTCGTCAAGTCGCACTTCATGAATTCTCTGGACATCAAACAGTTCTATGCACGCATGGTGTTAGCGTGACCTTTGGGTTTTGCAGAACCACCAGGTGGAGAAGCGTGAATGTTCCGAGGAGATACCTTGTGCTGACCGAGAACTTTGGCTATAGTCTTGTTGACCACGGCAGTGTAGAAAACCTCCTGTTTGTCAGTCAGAGGGGCATAAACAACGATCTCCTTCTTCGGCGGAATCTCCAGAGTCACATCAGTTTTCAGTCTCCTCAATAAGAACGGAGTCAGAATCTGTGAAGAAAACAAAAGGTCACTCCAGAACGTGTGCAAGCCAAAAGACACTATGAGCGGAATAGAGTGTATCGTCGAGAACTCACCTGGTGCAACATACTCAAGATGTTCCCTTCTCGCTCAGCCGCCACCACACTTTCTGCCTCACCTAGCGTGTCAATGTCGAACCACGACTCAAAGCTGCACAGGAAACATATGTACTGAAGAGGAAGTCCATTCATTGGTTCCACACCACCGTTGAGCTTACCTCTTCAGGTCATCAAAGACCTCCGGGAGGAGGAAATTCAGAAGGGACCAGAGCTCAGCCAAGTTGTTCTGCAGTGGCGTCCCCGTGAGGAGCAGCTTGTTGTCCGTGGGCAGCATCTTCAACTCCTTCACCAGGCGGCAGTTAAGGTTTTTGATCCTGTGGCCTTCGTCCACTATCAAGTACTTCCACTGACAGCGCTGGAAGACAAAACCAACATCAGCTTCCAGCGTTACACTCATGGGACTTTAGTGGCGATCAGCTGGATCCAAAACATTCACACTCATGAGAGAACAAATGCTCACGTCACGTCTGTAGGATAAATTTACTAATATTAGACTATTGAACTACTTCTCTATGAAAACAATCCGTGAATACACACACACTGGCCTGTAAGCTAAAATACACACTAGTATGCAGTAGCAAGTCCACACATAATACTGTACACCAGGGGTCTCAAACACGCAGCCCCGCGGGCCAAATGTGGCCCGCAGGACACTAGTTTGAGGCCCCCGCCTTGATATGAAAGTTTAATGTTAGTGCGGCCCGCGCGAGTTTGATATGGATGCTATATGGTATCATGTACCCAGAAAAAATGATTAACATGAACATGAATCAAACGTAAAGGTTAAATAACTGTTAAAAGTTATCCTCCCTATCCGTGTGGAAGTGGTAAGTTTTTGGCTATTTAAGTTTAAAGGAAATGACTTGAAGGCTACCGTTTAGGTCGCTAGCTCTCTAGTTTGCGAGTTAGCATGTGTCTCAAGACCCTGCAGTTGCGCAATATGTTGTAAATAAAAAGAGTATAAATGTGACTATAGTCGTGTTTTGTCATGTCTACAGGGCTCTAATAATGCTTTGTTCATTTTAATCTGAAAAAAATCATTTGTCTACCCAACAACTATATGTGCTTAACTTTTTATTATTTGCCCTATTATTATTATTATATTTATTTATTACTGATTGACTTTCTTTATTCTTGATTTGTTTATTTATTTTTCATCTTATTTTGTGTAGAAAAATAAAAATTAAGATATTTGATAACAGTGGAATGTTTTATCAGAGCTTTTATTGTAGAAATTGCCGAAGGCGAAGTTTTTTAAATTTTTAATAAAAGCGTTTTTTTGGGGGGGAAAACCTGATGCGGCCCAGTCTCACCCAGACCCTAGTTCCAGTGGCCCCCCAAGTAAATTGAGTTTGAGACCCCTGCTGTACACGATGATCACTAAATATGATGCCTATGTGTTGCTGTTATTACCACTGCCGCCAACACTTTAACCACGCCCAATACTACTACTACTACTATTATTACAGTTCTTACCTACAGCTAACAGTAATAGATGTTATTACCTACATTTACTACTACAACCAGAACTACACCTACTACTACGACTACCAGAACTATGTCTTATTTTCCTACTAGAACTAGACTGTATCTGACAAAGCCGTGACGTTACCTGAAGGAATTTTCTGTCAATCATGGCGATCTCAAATGAGGTGACGACAACAGGACACATGTTGAGGGGCCCCTGAGGTCTGCGCATGTGCTTCAGCAGTTTGCTCCTCTCCGTTTGGGGGCCGTGATAGAGAAGCACAGACACCTAGAGGAGATCAAGCAATTAAGGACCAAGACGTGCTACCGTATGTCCCACATGCTGATAGCACCCACCCACCTGCGGTGTAAAGCGCTTAAACTCATTGATCCAGTTAGGCAGAGTGGAGAGTGGCGCCACCACCAGGAAGGGGCCCGTCACTTTCTTTTCTAACATCATGGCGATGTGGCCGATGCACTGGATAGTCTTCCCCAGACCCATCTCATCAGCCAGAATCCCATTGATGCCGTTCTCCCACAACATCTGTCAAAAACGGAGCACAAGACCGATGAGTTCTCGCTTACCGTGATCGTTTCAATGGCTGATTGAAGGATTGACAGGTCCAGGAGAGGCCGCTTGGAAGTTGCCCTGACTCAACTGGACAACATCTGACGTGGCCTACCGTGTGGAGGCGCTGCAGCAGAGGGATGGGGATCAATCCCAAGACCTGTGGCCGCCCAACTCTCCTCATGGCGTCACATCCTGGACCTGGACTGTTATACTCTCCTTATATTTAACTGTCACATGTTCACTTCTCCACATCCATTGCAGCCTGGTCATTCTAGAAGGGATTTCCCTCAATGTTTCTTTTTCCCCAATGGGTTTTGAGTTTTTGCCCTGATGGGGGTTCAGATCAGGGATGTGGTCTAATATCAATCATCTACTACAGTATTAAGCCCTTTGAGGCTCGTTTGTGATGAAGGGTTACACAAATAAACTTGACTTGATTGACCAAGACAGACCCACGTTCCAGTTTTACAATAAGTTATTTCTTCAAGTCAATATGTTTCTTCTCACCTCACGTCTGCAAAATAAGCCAAAGCTGAGCCAAAGGAAGTCCCAAGTGGGTGGGTTAGGGTTAGGGGTTAGAGGTGAGAATGTGGGCCATAGTTGTATCCACAATGAAGTGGCAGCCAGGCATCCTATGTTGAATACGAGGTTCTCAATTAAGTGTTTGAATCCCACATTACCACCGACAGGGACTGGTCCTCTATCCTGTTATACATAGCAAATGACTTCTTGTTGTCCCGTCAGAGTTCCCTGTTACGACCCCGGGTCGTAAGATTTGTTTTTTGTGTGTTTTGTATCGGGGGACCCTGGCACTACTCACTCGAAGCCACTCCATGCCCTCGATCTGGTACCACCTCATGACCCCGCCTGTGAAGAGCTGTGGCTGCTGAGCAGGAACCGGCTGTCCGTTCACCGTCCTACCAGGGTCCAGGAGATGTTTGGCGTTGTCTCGCACCGTCTCGGCCAGGCGTTTTTTGATGTCTTGGTTGGAGTCGCTCATGCTCTCGATATCCTTGGCGTCGAGCTTCTTCTTGGCCTGGGCCCCTTCCTGATGTGAAATGTTCAACATTGGCATGATTGAAGAAGTCACGTTGCAGATCCGCTGTGTTGCAAACAAAAAGAAATTCTTACCACTCCTTCCACTTTGGCTTTCTTAGCCCGTGACATGATTTCCTGCAGTCAAAGTCAAGCAGAATTCCTTTTTCAAAACGGCGTCTTTCAAATCCGTCAGAAGAGAAAGTCAAAAATGAGAGCGTACGTCTTTAGAAATGACATCTGCAATTTTGTAGTCATCTCGTCTTCTCTTCTTTTGATCTAGTTGAGAAGGAACACAGTCAAACTTTGAAGGGAACAACTAACTTTTGCTAGTAACGGGTGTGAAACGCAACACGTGCTCCCGATGGGATGTTTGGGTACCGATTCAAAAGCAAAACAATATTTATGTCAAAGTCAAATTTATGCTTGAAATGCATCTTTTAACAGAAAGCTGGATATATCCCTTTTCTAGTCGGGAACTGAAACTTACCTATAGCTAATGCTAATTACCAAGAACGGAAAAAGGTAGAAAAGGTTTTTTCCCTTATATATTGCCATAGATCACAATATACCGTGTGCCTTGGAAGACCAGTCAAAATAATCTAAAATGGCCGGTAGTGAACGGGTTGTCTTTTGAGAAATAGCTGGGATTGAATAAGTTGACTGCCAGCAGTTTTTAGATTTGCAATCCTTATGTGAAACATGAACACATTTAATGAACATGAACCAGTTAATGAGCTAGCGAACGATGCATGTCATTGATCAACACCTATTTTGATTATGAAGCCCTGTAAAAAAAAAAAAAAAAAGCTTCTACCAACCAAACCCCTAGGCTCATTGATACTAACTAACCTACCTAGCTCTCCATTTGACTACAGAACAGAACTAGCATAACCAAGCATAAGCATAATTCAAGTGTATCAGTGCGCAGAGGAAAGAAGTTTGGCTAGTGTTTTAACTCATGGAAATAGGGCCAGTTACGGCAACTATGGATATCAAAGCATGCAACGCTGGTAGAGGTTTTTTTTTTTTTTTAAAGAGCTTCATAGTGGAAATAGGTGTATCTCAATGACAGCATTGTTAGCTAGCTCATATTAACTCCTTTCCTCGTGTTATAATGCACAGAAAGGGGAAAGAAATGTGTGTTCATATTTCACATAAGGATTGGGAATGATGGGCAAAACTTAAAAAAAAGTGCAGTTCCCCTTTAAACAAACAGACAAACCTTTTCACTTACCTTTTTCAGGCCCGGCGCTGTGTGTGTTCTGTACATAAAACAAACATCGATCAGTGATATCATTTTTTAATCAAAAACAATAAACACTCACCGTTTTAGCCTTCTTTTCAAGTTTTTCCTTCCTGAGTTTCTCCTGGTGTTTAGAAAAACAAGACAAAGAGGAGGACTTTGTTAAAAAGATCAACCGTTGCACTGTAAGAGAGAGAAAGACACACACACGTGCGCAGCATACCTCGTTCTGCTGTTGCTCCATCTTAGTCAGCAGAAACTTGGAGTAGATGTTGCTCTTCTGGAGCAAATGCTGAAGTCTTTTGAAGCGCATCTCATGAGAGTCTCTCTCCCACGACTGACGGGCCTTTTGGATGAAACACAAGGGAGTCCATCGTGGATTCAAGCCAGTCAGTCACCATACAGACCCAACGTCCGCTTAGCAACAAACCTCGTCCATCATTTCCTTCTCTCTCTTTTCACCTTCCGCCATCAGATGTTGCTCTTCTTCTTCCATTTCCCTGGTGATCACCACTGCTTCGCTACTCACACTTGCATCTTGAAACAAAAGAGGTAGACGAATATACACCTCATTTCCCAGGTGTCATGTTTGTTCGCAAATATTGGGATTTTAAATTACTTATTTTTTCAAATAATGGATGTTTTAAACATGACAAAGACAAATTTTGATACACAAACCAATATTTCACAACAAATGAACCGGGTTCTTTAGTTACTGACCCTTTGCAGCTCCCGTCTCCATGGCCGTGCCCAGGGGCTCCTCAGACTCATCCGGTTTGGGGCATTGGGGAGAAAAACTTTGACTTTCCTCTTTTACGCTGTCATTGGAGAGAAAGAGGAAACAAACGAAGAAAATCATTCATACTTGTGTTCGACAAGACAACCAATTGAAAAAAAAACATTTTAACACCAAAACCCGATTCATTACAGCAATTCCATGGCCGGTGTAAAACATATATAATGTAATAAATATCAAAAGCAAATATTTGGCCAAATAACCACAAAAGAAAAACACATATGATAGGATTGAATATCGCAGCATCAATATTTACATAGATTGCAAACCTCTTCAGTAAAAGTAAATGTACACAGGCCAGCCTAAGGCACACCTGTGTAATAATCATGCGGGCCAATCAGCAACTTGAATCAACATGTTGATATGCTCACCTGTGAGCTGGATGAATTATGAACGCTCACTATGGCATTGACGCCGCATTTACATGTCTTCCCGTCCTCGTGAAAAATCATACACATAATCAATGTGGAAGAAAATACACACGAAGCGTTGTGTAATATCTGATAAGAAAACACGTGGCCCGTGTGTAAAACGACCATTGTTTACTGCAAGTTCGCACTTTGTATACATATGCAACTTACCGACTCATTGTTTCCACCCTCGACAACCTCTCCGAACAATGTCAATATTCTGTGTCGGCGACCTACGACCACCTTCCTGGTTGTACTTGCTTATAGAAGTATCGACGACGTACTCACTACTACTTGGCGTACAGTGACGATCGAAAATATCACAGCGGATTCAGCCTTCTTTATAATCCCTATTAAAATCATAAACGGATAATGGTTATTCTTTTAGAGCAAGCGAGCAAAACATTTAGTAACCACTTTCAAAGTTGTGACTACACGAAGTCAAGGAAAACACGACACGGCGAGCAGGTAGTAAGTAATAGTTTCGAACCTTTCAAATTAAAACAAAAACTGCTGGGTTGTCACGTAGAAGTTGCCACTACACTTGGTTATTAAGTTTACTTTGAAATAAAATTGTAACTTCCGTCACGTTTTTTAACCTAAATTTGACGGCTTGATTGAAGACGCAGCGAAAAAGGGCGGTGCTTTTGCTCCCTTTCGCGCCATTCAGGGCGAAAACCATTGTTACTAAATAAGGGGGGGGGGGTACTTTGGGAACACAGCTACTGTTGTATGTTACAGATGAATACAAACCGGAGAATAGATATGGTAATACGCTACTGTCACCACTTGACTACTGACTATTTGACTCGTACGTTTTCATTAACTATCATCTTTTAATTTACAAACATAAAATACAGCACCCATCCAAATTGACAAATGGACTAGACCAAGACGGAGCTTTCCCGCGAAATCAAATGTCAGGTTTCAAGTTTCTACGTATTTGTTTTGAGACGGACAGTTTTACTCTAAAGTATTCTATAGATTGACAGATAGATAGCTATGTCATCTAAAAATAATTAACAACATTTTCTTTTTGTTCATTTAATTAATTAATTTCAAAGTTATTATATTATCATAGATGCTATATTGTTTATTTTATTTATCAACTTAAACAATGTTTAACAAAGAGGACATTTGTCATTTACTTTTAACAGGACGAGTGTCGGATATGACGTCGAAACCAAACCCAACAACATCCGGTGTTTAACAGCCCGTGTGTGACTTCTATTTTTGGGCGGGTTTATTCGAAGTTTAATCAAAATGGCGCTGACGTCTGCCTTGCGGTGTTTGAAGTTAAGCGAAATCCCACAAGGTAAAATAAAAAATAAGGATCATTTTACCACCACTGATGTTGTTTTGACGAATATAGTGCATATATATATCCTTCTAATTACTATTGCACGAGTTAGCTAGTCGTAGATTATTCCGGCATTGCTTCTCTATGAAAAATAAAATATAACCTACGTATAAATGGTATATAGCATATGCAATCAAAATGGCTCTGACGTCTGCCTTGCGGTGTTTGAAGTTAAGCGAAATCCCACAAGGTAAAACAAAAAAATACGGATCATTTTACCACCACTGACGTTGTTTAGACTAATATGGTTTATAAATAGCCTTCTAAGTACTATTGCACTAGTTAGCTAGTCGTAAATTATTCCGGCATGGCTTCTATATGGCTTCTAAATATAAATACAATATACGTTTATCCGTGTACAAAAACTATTTTGTTTTCCTATGATTTCCAGACTGGGTAGATGCAATGTGGGATGCGGAATTTACAGAGGTGACGCAGATGGAAGGTCACTTTGAGGAGGAGCTGGCAGCCTGTAGTGATGAAGCTTTCCGAAGCCTCTACAAGAGTCTATTGGTTTATGCTACTCAGCTGTCTTCCAGTAGAGATGATGGGTCACAGGTATAGTCACTTCAGGGAATGACAAACGGTGAAAAGCATCACATATCCTCCATGGTACATGCTTCTTACTTGACTATATGCCCTACTGTAGAGTATCTGGACACAGCTGGGGGAGAATGGCGTGTCGGTGAAGTCTCTGTTGGCCGTGCTGGCCTTCTTTGTGTTGCGAGGACGAGCCAAAGCAGCGAATGTTCGGCAGAGGGTGGGCAGCCTGCATGCTGCTTCGCTGTACCTGCTGCTGCTTGGAATCCCAGGTAAGTCATCACACATGCGCACACAATAGAACACGGGTGTGCGGTGAGTTTGAGAACATAGTCGAAATACTAGTATAGTACTAATACTATACTAATATAGTCACTTTACAAAATAAAAAATTGCCATCATACCGGGGAAAAGTCACAATTTTAAGATAAAATGTCATCATATAACATATACAGTCGTAACTCGTTGGCTCAGGCCCGACTGCAACAAGTGAATTTTTGTATTTTTTTTGTATTTGTATTTTTTTGCAATCCTCTGAATTAGAGTTGGGTGATATGGACCAAAACTCATGGATATACTGTATATCCCTATCTTTCCTCAAAGTCAGTTTAGACAACAGTCATAGCCAAATCTGCGTGCAAAATTTTATTAAAATGTAAACAATCTTATAGAATAGCTTAAATATACCGTTTAATCTTCAGTGCAATCATGCTGCACTCACGGTTGTCTCTGCAGCCAGGCCAGCACCATTAGCGCTTCCACCTCGCATTCCCCATGACGACAGACGGTAAACATGGTTGATACAGTCTATATCCAGCAACCTTTAATGCAGTCTTTTTTGCTGTTCCCTCCCGCTATGCAGCCTCCCCTTGTCCTAATATCCGCGGGGATCTACAATCGCCACGTGTAGCAAAAGGGTGTTAGTGTTTTCTGTGCCTTCTATGTTGAGTTTGATTGTTATTGTGGTTTCCAAAATGGATGAATTGGATGCTAATTTTAGTTATCACAGAGAAAGTGGAAAACAGCACTGCTGCAGTATTTTGTATAGTTACATACAATGCATTTACAATGGTAATGTGCTCGTTTCTCTAAAATGAAACCCTGAAGTTAGAAATTGCACTGTTGTGGTTTGTAATGATGGTTAAAAAAAATAGTGGTTACAATGGGAGTTCATCGTACATTATCAACAGGGGATCAAATACTTGTGTATTTTCCTGATTGTCAAGTATGTTTGTTCATTTCTTCCAGGAAGCATCGCCAACAAAGTTTTTCATGAGATTTTGCTGGACACTTGCTTGAACGCATCTTTGCAATGCTGGCCTCAGGACTCTGGCAAGAAGCGCAAGAAGGACACTCTTAAGAGTTCTCAGGCTGAGGGCAAGCGTTCCAAACCACAGCGGAAGGAAACTTTTGAGGTCTGAGCAGTCACCAGCACACTGCAGTGATCCCTCATTTATCACAGTTAATTGCTTCCAGAGCTGACCGTGATGAAGGAATTTCCGCAAAGTAGGATTACTTATTTAAAGTGGAATATTATTGTAGTATAGAAAATATAGTAGCATAGAAAACCTGGTTACGACCTTTGAAATACAGGTTTTAACATTAGAGCCCTCAGGACATGAAATAACACCCCTATAGTTGGGTTGGGTGATTGTTTTATGAAATAGTTTGTTACAGGTTCGGAGAGATCGCAGCAGAGAAATGACCACAAACAACGACTGTATGTATATTAATGATATTTAATGATAAAACACACAGCAGTTCACAACATGTCCCATCATGAGTTATTATGCTAGACACAAGCTGTCACCCCCATGCCCCCACATAACACTCCAATCTGCACAGTTCAGATCCAGAATAGCATACCTTACCGTTGACAGAGGGCGGAGAGCCAAAACACCCCGGTAGAGTAATCTGGAAACCGAAAGCTGGACACTCGTGCACAGTTCACAGCAGACTCTAACCGGGATTGAGAAAACAAATGCTTTTATAGACTCGCCCATGCGAAAACAGGTGGCCAGCCTGTCTCCGCAGGAGAGGAGTCATCACCTCCGTCCTCTGCCTCAGGCACCTCAATGTCTCACAACATTCTAGTTCGTTATCAGGATATGGGAATAATATTTATCCCGTTGCCGGAACAAGTTAAGAGCAAGTTAAAAACAAGTTATATAAGTGTGAAAAGTCAAAAAGTGTGCGAAGCAAGTTATATAGCTGTCAAATACAAGCGGGCAAAAACAAGTATATGAGTGTAAAAAACAAGTACAAAACATGTATTGCATAACCATGTGGGTCAGCTCAGGACAACACAAATAACAATCTCTTCCTTCAGTGATATAAAGATATTTTCAAAATATTGATATTTATTTTAAGCACAATATCAAAAAGGATATCGTTTATATGGATATAGTAGACTGGATTTGATGCGGAGGTCTCGTGTTTCAAGATGCTGCCGCCCGAGTGGTATTCCGTCACCGTGCTGGATCTCTGGCGTTTCAATATGACCAACGGAAAAAAAAAAAAATCTGCCCAGACAGTCATGCTTGTATGACCCAATGTGGTAGACATGGGTTGCAGATGGTAGCTCTGAGCACAACGACGTGAAGCGAGTCAACTGTTTTTATCCACTTGGATATTTGGTATGTCCGCCTTTTATGGCGACAGCAGCCCAACTCTCTGGCACAGTCGCAGTATCTTTGCTGAGAACTTCAACACTGTTATGTTTTTTATATTGATACCACTTAGGACGAAACTCCCATCACTGCGATGCAACAAGGATGCTGGATTGTCTGTTTGGTGTGACACCGTTGTCTTTTAGCTGCAGATGGATGTGGATGATGAAGACGACGAGGAGGAGGAAGTGGAGCTTCACTTCTCAGACCAAACACGCATCAGACACGCACTGGTTCTTCTGCTTCAAAGTCTTCTCCGACTTCTGCAGACATTTGCACTGAAAGACAAACCACAAAGTGCCAGCAGTTGCACCCAAGTGAGAATGAACTCTTCCCAGCCAAGTTTGTCTCTTCCTGCTTGGCTAGCAAGCCACTTTTTTTCCACCATTTTGTCTCCAGATTTTCATCAGGCTGCTCTACTTTGAGCCAGTCATCAGCGAGCTCACATTTTCTGCTGGACAGTAAGATGTGATATTTTCCTTTGCTTTCCTCTGTGGTTTTAAAGTTGATCTCATGGCTGTGTTGTTTCTGTGCAGAGATGTCACAAAAATGCAGAGCATCTCAGAGATGGCTTTTTATGGTTTGCAGCTGCTTTGCTCACCAAAACATGGAGACCAGAGAGAGGTATTTTTTCCATCTATTGTGTTTAGTGCCATAATAGACAAGTCGGGTTAATACAGCAGTGTTTCCCCTAAGTTTACAGCTTTTTACTTGGAGGAGGTATGGGGACACCAACACACTGAATGACTAAGTGGTTGAAGCAAATACATTTTCTTAATATCAGCTGTTGAAAAATGAAAGACCATAGTCTTTAAAAGGTAACATTTTGGCAAAACGCTTCCTCCCTGTAAACACTCAAATGTGCCGTTGCTTAAGACATTCATTTGAAGCATCTTGACGGTGGAACAAAAAAGCCAAAGCTATAGCCCATAAAATGTCACTTGTCCTGAGCTGAAGGATCCCATTGGCTGCCCGTCAATTCATGGGACAATCCTCAGCCCAAATGAAGGTTTACTGGTGCCGAGTCCAGTTCATTAACCATCAGGCGGCATCTGAGAGAGAAGGCTTTTAAGAAGAAACACGTCTTCAAAGGCCTTGTCTACTTAAACGCCACAAATGATCATGCCTGGAATTTGCAGGAGAGCAACCCTAAACCTAACATGGGACATTAAAAGGTGGAAGGACCATTTAATAAAAAAGAAAGATAAAAAAAAAATGAACCTTGCCTCTTCTTGAATTGGGCGGGAATGTGTGTTAGCTTCACGGTGCTTGTCACGGCCGTCCTTCCATTGAGAGGAAAAGCCAGTGCTTTTCTTTGACAGCAGCAAGTTACAGGTATTAAATGTGAATATTTATGCTCTACTGAATGAATTTGAATACCAAGATGGAAGGCCAACATTGTGGAGGGCCAGTAATAACCTTTTCTATATTTTTTAATTTTTTGTCCAGTCCCTGCGCAGGGTTTTCCACCGCCTCCTCTACGTGATCTTGATGATGAATAAAGGGCACAGCGGGAAGCCGGAGTTGCTCGTACCCAGTCAGGCAATCCTTACGACACGTAACCAAGCCATCCGATTTGTTTGGTAAGCTCCAATACTCATCATGAAAAGAATAGAAATGGAATACTAGTCCTTTATTGTCATTGTAACAAGTACAACTCAATTTGAAAAGTCAGTGCATCATTAAAGTATCAACTAAATGAATGAAAATTCACTCATTGCTATTGTATGATGTTAAGGATTCTTCTGCGTCTCTCACACACAAACTCCCCTCATGTCCTCCTTCACGACCTCCATAAACCTCCTCTTTGGTCTTCCTCTACGCCTCCTACCTGGCAGCTCTAAACGCAGCATCCTTCCACCAATATATTCACTATCTCCCAACCATCTCAGTCTGGCTTCTTTGACTTTATCTCCAAGGCTCTAACACAGAGGTGGGCAAACTACGGCCCGGGGGCCACATGCGGCCCGCCAAGTGTTTGAATACGGCCCAAAGTATTTCATTGAAACTTAACATACAACCTGGCATCATGGTACAACCTTGGTGCACCATGGTACAAGTACATACAGTATAGCTGATTGCACTACATTTTTACAGATACAATAATTCCAGGTAGACTGTTACGTGTAGAATATATAGTATGCCCCCCCCCCCCCCCCCCCGTCAATTTTGTTAAGTCAATGCGGCCCGCGAGTCAAAACGTTTGCCCACCCCTGCTCTAACATGTAATGTCCCTCTGATGTACTCCTTCCTGATCCTATCCATCCTGGTCACTCCCAGTGAGAACCTCAGCATCCTTATCTCTGCTTCCTCCGGTTCTGCTTCCTGTCTTTTCCTAAGTGGCACTGCCTCTAGACCAAACAACATGGCTGGTCTCACCACGGTTTTGTACACCTTTCCTTTCATTTTAGCTGGAACTCACATCACGCTTGACACTTTTCTCCACCCCTTCCATCCGGCCTGCACACGCTTCTTCACCTCCTTTTCTCAATCTCCATTGTTCTGCACTGTTGACCCCAAGTACTTCAAATTCTCCACCTTCTGTATCTCTTCACCCTGTCACCTCACTCTTCCACTTGGGTTCCTCTCATTCACACACATAGTCTGTCTTGCTGCGGCTAATCTTCATTCCTCTCCTTTCAAGGGCAAACCTCCACTCCAGAAAATCTAAATATAATATTAAAAAGTTCTAATTTTGTGAGAATACTGTGGTGATATGAGGAATAATAGTGTATTTGTAGTAGCATGACTTATTACAGTAATATTACGGGGGAGGGGGGGAGTCAGAATATTGTGAGCGAAATGAAGTTATCATTTTGGAAAAATTAACTTGGGGAAAGTTGTATACTGCGCACAAAGTCACATATGGAAATAAAGTCAGAATATTACAAACAGAAGATTTATAAAGATTATTTAAGAAGAAATATTTATAAATATTTTTACTTTACAAATAGAAAAATGGTGAAAGGGTAAATTTGACACTCTTAATAAGCTTTTTGCTTATTAGACACTGGTCGTCTGCAGTGATGCTTAGTACTGTGAAATGATGTGTACATTTGCAATTGTAGTAACATCGTGGCTGAGCTGAAGGAAGTAGCGCTCCCTTTCTTACAAATTCTGCTGCAGCACATTTGTTACCAGGTGAGGTTTAGTCAAAAAGATCTTGTCAATGGATCACTGCTGACATCTGGTCATATTTATTGTGATTAGATGGTGGAGAAAAGCGAGTTTCGAAGCCATGGAGCCCAGGCTGTTGGCATGCTAACATCCCAGATGTCAAATGCGGACTACGCCTGCTTCATCAAATGGCTGCACAAGTTCTCCAGACATTCAAAGGTAACACATTTAATCTCCAACTATATTGGAGTACTGGAGACTGCGTATTTACTCAATATGTCCACTGGTGGAGCAGTTGCAGCATGTCAGGCAATGATATTGTGGACTGGTCTGGTAGATGGCGTCCCGCCTGTTCTCTGTGGATGTGGTGATGGTTCTGCTGGGGCAGCCGGAGAGGACTGATGATATTGACGACCCAGAGCTGTCCGGCTACCTGCCGCACAAGTTTCTGATCCAGAGCCTGCTGTTTGCTCAGCGTAACGACCAATCAGCAACTGTCCAAGGCCACGCCTTCGCCTGCCTGGCCCAGTGTCTGGAGCTGCAGTCGCTCAACGCCACCCGTGCTGTCCAAAACCTCTTCTGTGCCAGTAATCCCACATATTTTCACCATTTTTATACGTATTCAGTAATGTTCTTGACCAGTCAGTTTTAAAGGCCTTAAATGTGCATGTTGAATCATTGAAGTCCACCAAAGTTTGTCAGATTTGGGGCTGGGATCCACCCGATGTCACGAAAAAAAAAAAAAGGACAGCAACACAAAGGAAAATTATTTTATTTTTAATTATTTATTTATTTAAAAATAATTCCTATACCCTAAGATCACTGAAAGATTTTTTGATTTTTTTGTCTTTGATTTCTTGATGGTTTGCAACTAGAATAAATCACACAACAAAAACTTAAGGCAAGCAAAAATGAAAACGGACCTGAACAAATCAGATCAGTGTATAAATGGCTACAATGTGCAAGCTGCACATTTGGACCTTTTAATTAGGTTTTAAGTGGAGCTACAATATGCAAAAGAAAGAGGGGGGAGTGAGACAAAACATTTGAAACTTTCTAATAATAATAAAAAAAAAAAACAGTAAAAGTGAAGTAGGTTTGTTTTTCACTTGGCCAAAAGTTTAACCGATGGGCTGTCCGTCAAGACACGGGCCGGTCCTGGACCCAAATGAAGGCCCTTACTGGTGCCGACTGCAGCCCAATAACATCAGCTGCCATCTGTGGGAAAAGGCTTTCAAAGACAAAAGTCATTCAAAGACCTGATCTCCTTCAACACCACAAAACTGCCCCTTTAGAATTGCCAGGGAGCATCAAACATGGGACATTGAAAGGTGGAAAAAAGTTGAAAAAAGCTGAAACATACAAATGTTTTTCCTATAAGAAATTCCGTAAAAACATTCAATCTTTTCCAGACACCCCAAAGTAATAACACTGAAGACTATGGCTGCCCTCAGAGATCCACTGTATATGAATATAACATGTTAGGAAAGGAAATGACATGTTTTTAAATACTGCTTATGTTTTTTGCACGTGCAGATCTGCTAATTGACACTGTACCATCTTTTGTTTAGCCATGACGCAGACAATGATGGAGGGGGAAACTACAGAAGGTAAGTCTTTGTCTGTTTTGCAGCAAGATTGGACTCTGAGTGGATAGGATTGTTGTTTGTACATGTCTGGTTTGCCGTTTTCCTGGTATTCACGTTCGTAGTGGCGTCAGGGATGATTGTGTGTCCTCGTTGTCCTTCTGTGGCTTTTATCCCGATACACCAGCTTCTTCCCACATGCTGAAAACATGGTGTGGATAGTCTTAAATTGTCATTGCCTGTAAAAAACAAGGAATTTATGGAATGACTTTTATCCTTCAATGCTTTGTTTGAGGGTTTGTTTCTCATATTGTAACAACTTTCAAAAAATTTAAATTTTTCTTTAACATTTCATCTTTATGCTACTGAAACTGTATTTATTTCTCCTAGTATTCTCAATTTTTGCTGTTGCTTTATTCGAACAAAAGTCCTATTAAATTATATATTTTAGAATGTTTTGCGAGCTACTAATGGCACCCAGCCAACTTAAGTGGGTTCCATTGGTCAGCGTCTTGAAAGTTGTCAAGTGGTGTTGATTCACGTGTTTCAGGCAGTCTTCCGCCACCTCAGAGAACCTCCCACTCACTGCCCTTCAGGACTGTGGCTATCAGCGACACCCATACCTTGGCCTCTGACGGTGAGTCATTCAAAAGGCCTTCCCTTTCACCCGTGTAGCTCATCACGTCCATCCGTGCCAACCAAGTCCTGAGGGTAAGAGAGGTCCGTTGAGTGTAAAGTCAGGCTAGCCTGGTCTACAAAGCTTGTCTACACATCACCACAGTGCAGCAGCCACTTGTACTGTAGATGTGCTAAGAACTTCTAGAACATATTTCAAGAAAAAACTTTGTGAACCCTTTTCAGCTTTGTGACACACAGTGCCCATTATTAGTATCAACTTCGCTCCACGCTGTTTTTCTTCATTTTTGCTGTTGTGGTTAGGGGTAGGGAGTTTCCAAATATGTAAACTTTCCTTTTAATAAATTTGTTTTTGTAATATTATGACTTTATTCCCATCATATTATATCTGATATATCTATTATATCTTGTTTTCCCCCCAATCAAATTATCTTTGCTTGTTCCTCATAAATTGTAAAACAAACAAACAAGCAAAAGAATTTTTCTTTAATATTTCAACTCTGTGCTAATAAAATGACTTGTTCAACTGTTAATTTTTTTTCTCTTGATATTTTGACTTTATTCGTGTAAAAATTTCAGCTGTTTAATTTCTGCCGTTTTTGTTTTATGTTTTCAACTTTTTTTCATCTAAATTTTCTCAGTTCTGACTTTTTTCCCGTGATACTTTCACTTTATTCTGGTAACATTGAACGTTTTACTGCAAGTCATTTTTTCCAAAAAAAACTGCTCCTTTACTTGTTTTGTTTTGTCATATTAGGACTTTTAAAAAGTAACTTCTTTGTTTAATATTTCAACTTGATGCTACTAAAATGAGGGTATTTTTGCACATATTCAATTTTTTTTACTTTAATTTCAAAAGTAAGTAAAATTACTTGGTTTTCTTAGTAACCCTAACGCCTGCCAATAAAAAAAAAATGTCCTGGGGCCCCAAACAAACCCAGGGCCACACTGGACACCCCCACTCTAGGCAAAGCCACAAGTTTGTCTGCAGCTTCTTATGACGATGTCAGTCCAACGGGCATGGACATAAACTACCAATATTTCCTTTATATTAGATGAGTGAGGTAAAGAATTGAAGCGGATAGTTTGTCATATCTGCAATAAATGTCACATTCAGGCTGTCTCCATTAGTGTCCCATTGTTTATAGTCACTAATGTGCTGTATACTTTCAATGCAGCAAAAGAGAACCTGTCTCTTCTTCTGCGACGTGTGCAAAACTCTATGACAAGCGTGAGGAAATCGGCCCTACAGGTACCGTGAGCATGGACATGGTCATTTTCATTCCATACTCGATATACAGCGAGCGCTTTCTGTATGGTTCGCTAACTTCCTGTCCACCAACTTCCGTCCTCAGGCCCTTGCGGGTCTTCTTAAGCACGGTCTGATCCCGGCGAGCTGGGATTACCTGTCGGTGCTGTCGGAGCGCAGCAGAGACCCGGCTGTGTCTGTGAAGAAGAAAGCCCTGCTGTGTGTGGGAGAGTTGCTCAATGTAGGTCTGCCTTAGCAGTTCCACAAGTGGATACATTTATTCAAATGATGAACATTTAAGGTTACGTACTACTTCCATGAAGATGTTACTGTCCCAACCCGCCAACATGTACACATTTACTGTACTCCACATGCTAGCTTCAGAACTCTCCATTTTGTTGCATTTTCCTCGTTTGTTTCGACTTCAGTCTGTACACATAGACGGGCGATGTAGTGTCTGGTTTTGTTCCCTAGCCAAGAGTATGCTAACAAGGAAGGACATTGTTTGGTTAAAAAAACTATTAATAATATAGATTGACTCATACACTATGTTAGCGCAACAAGACATGCACCAAATTGTAGGACAAAATTGGCCTAAATTCCACTGTACATGGACTGGACCCATAAATCTAATGAAGTGAATTTTGTGTTGCGGTCATTGCTAGGCTAAACCAGATTGCAGCATTGTGCAGAAGGCGTGGCTGCATGGTGTGCTTCCAGCTGTGGCGGACACAGAGAGCTCTGTCCAAGAGAAGGCCCTGGAGGCTCTGGACCAGGTCTTGCTAAACCAGATCAAAGCCTACAGTGCCAGCTGCCACCTTGATAGCCATCAGAGCCGGGCCTGGAACCTGCTGAACATGCTCTGTGATGAGTGCCAGAACCTTGGGTTTGTCTTTAGAATCCTTGGCATGTCAACAGTTATTTATTTATTTATTTTTATGAGGAGCAATATGGTTCAATAAATGTGTTATTTGTGCCGAAATACTAGGCCAGGGGTCAGCAACCCGCGGCTCCAGAGCCGCATGTGGCTCTCCAGCCTCTTTGTTGCGGCTCCCTTTGCAATGCTTGAATATTTTTTAGCACCCGTGTGGTGAAAATGCACGTCTTTGTTATGAGTTTACAAAAATCCAACTTTGTGTGAGACCATGAATGCATCCTGACTGAGTTCTGACTGGTGACTGAATGAGCATGAAGCGAAATGAGAAGGGAAATGAGTAATACTTTGAGTTATTAATTATTATTAATGAGTTATTTGACGATTCTAAAAAATAAATTAGAGCTCATTTAAAAACAAAAGTTTATCTCCAGTACTAGCAAGAGTACTCCAACTCGTCTTTTTTTTCCCTCCAATGTTGTTTTAAACATACAACGTTTTGCGGCTCCAGGCTATTTTTCTTTAGTGGGCAAGTGGGTGAAATGGCTCTTTTCATAGTAAAGGTTGCCGACCCCTGTACTAGGCTAATATATTATTATTATATATTAATAAATATTGGCTAATGGCACAAGCGGTTTATTCAAATCCATCATTACTTGTTATGTTGCTGAATTGTGTCATATTTTATTCACCAGCCGATACTTCAGCCGGGCCTTTAGCATCTGGTCCAAACAAAACAAGTTTACCGCCATGTTCGTAACTAACCTGATCTCGCACACGGAGGCTGGTCACTCTGCCGGAGCCTGGCTGCTGCTTTCCAAGGTCGTGGCTGCTTCACCCAAAATCCCTTACGGAAACATCCTGGATGCCTGGGACAGCATGCTCAGGTGGGAGGGTCTACATTCACCATGAAGCCTGCATTCAACCCTGCCTTGTTCCTCAGAGCCTTGTCTTTTCTCCTTCAGTTCAAAAAACATGAGCGACAGAACATGTTGTCACGTTTTGTGTGTGATCGGGGAGATATCTGCTCACTTAAATGAAGATACCAAGGAAAGAATAGTTGGTGAGTGATCATCGATGTTGAATATTATGGGAACGTGCCTAGCTTACCCTAAATTTCGGAGTATTTGCAGCACCCTCGATATTTAGATGAAAAAACAGATTTGTACATGTATACGCCACGTGGGTCAAGAGGACCAGGCTGCTCTTTTATATTACAGACGTGTACCAAAAAAAGGGCTGGAGGGGAACGACAGACATTTGAAAGTTTTCCCATAATGCATTTGGTTGGAGAATACCATTTCATTGGGGGATAAGCAGCATAGAAAATAGTGCCTTGTCCACCAGAGTGAGCCAGAGGACCTGGAGCTCAGAGCCCCATTGATTGCGTTGCATAGACGCAATGACTTAAGGGAACACTAAACTCCCCTCCACCGCCCCATTTAAAACTTATATTGGTATATGTTTGTATATTTTCCGGTTGCACATTTTAGGTGTTAATTTGAATTTAGTGGTAAAGTGTTTTTAGTAAGGTGACACAGTGAGTCGGACTGTTATGACGTTACACTGATTGAAACGGAGCATTCTGAGCCATCCCAAACTTCTTTCAGGGCTCCCTTCCAAATGCACAAACCTCATTATCCATTTTTGCCATTTTGGTTAGGAATAATCACTTGTATGATATTTCGTATTATATTTTGGAGTTGATAAGTTGATAAGAATCAAAGGTTCTTATTGGATTCCATAGAAAATGCATACGGGTCATTTTTGACCCACTTATGGAAGGTTGGGGTAGTAACACAAAAACTAAAATTTCTTAAAATGTATAAAAGGTAAGTTAAAAATGTGAATGGCATGATATCAAAAACATGTTTTTTGAGGAATACCTGTAATATGAAATGAAAAAAAATTCTAAGGGTTAAATATATATTCTGGACCCCCGGACAATTTTGTTAACTCAAAGCGGCCCGCAAGTCAAAAAGTTTGCCCACCCCTGTTCTAGAACTACATTTATAGGTCAGAAAAGTGCATCATAGGTCCACTTTAAGGAAAAAGTAGCGGCTCATACACTGTCATTTACGGCAATTATCTCCCCCCACACAGATGATCTTATGTCTTGGTTGAAAACCTTTACGATGTCTCTTGAGGTGGTCAGTGCTGCTATCGAGGCTCTTCATCAACTTGGTGGCAGTGAAGATGTCAAACAAACTCAGGTTGGACATTTTTTTAACCATTTATTGTAATAAGCCTGTTTTCATATACATACAGACGATAAGAAGGGTGGGGTATCTGATGATGTAAATCAGCGGTGTCAAAACCTTTTTCCATCCTGAAAAATGAAAGGACGCAAGGGGCATTTAGATCTTTTGTAAAGCAACACATAGATATGCTAAGTCAGTAGTGCGCAAACTACGACCCGGGGGCCACATGCGGCCCACCAAGCGTTTGAATCCGGCCCGCCAGTTGCTTTGTAAGTATTTCAACTTTTAACATACAAGCTGGCAACATGACTTGCAAGTCGGATGTCTTATTTAGTTAAAAAAAAAAAACAACAAAACTGTAAAATGAAATGACATAGTTTGATGTGGTCTGATGTTTAAAGTGCTCCTGAGAGCGAGAGAGTATGAGAACATACAGCTGATAGTAGACATTTTTACAGATAAAATTAGACAAATAATTCAAGGAAAATTCTGATCATAAAATTGTGTGTGTGTGTGTGTGTGTGATATATGTTCTGGCCCCACGGACAAGTTTAACTCAATTGTGACTGTTTATCTTTGGAAAACGATTTAAGATTTAGACTTTATTCTGGACAAATTACAGCCATTTTCCCATTGTGCTGTTTTTTTTTTTTACTTTCAACTTTCTTTTTGTATAATCTTGATATGCAATACTTGATATCACCCGAGGATTTCTATAATTGGTGTATGTGTACAAATGGTTGCCATGTTTGACCCTGTATAAGGTGTTACGATCCCAACTAGTGTACGGAGTCGGAAAAACAAGCGACATTCAAAGACTTGTGGCGGGCCGGGCAAATGAATGTGTAGAAGCACTGATATGAATGAATACGTATGCAAGGGGAAGTTGAACGTTCTTAATACATCACTGGCATTGTCTTCCTCAGGCTTTCCTGAATCAGCACTGTGGGGAACTGGTGTCGCTGTGTGAGGTTTATCTAGCCGGCATTCTACTGAATGAAAGTGGAGCCCAGAATATGAATGAAGACCTCATGGTGAGAATGACTTGCAATGTATAGCGACTGTAGTTGTTCACGTCAATGGAACTTGAGAAGTTGTTGCAAGTTCCAGCTGTGCCTGTGCTAGACCTAAATAGCACACGTGTCTTCTAGGTAAGACACCTCCACACTTTGGGTGTTGCGTCTCTCAACTGTCCCGCCAGAGTATCCAAAAGGGTGGTTCTGCTGGTGGAATCTGTTGTCACCACACATCTTGACAAGCTCCCAGGTATTTAGGCGATACGACGCCTGTAATGTAGAGATGGTAGCCTAGCGGTAAGCACGTTGGCCATGCAGTCAGGAGATCTGGAAGATCTGGGTTAGTGAGACAAAACATTTGTGGGGTACAAGCATAAAAGTGGAATAGGCTGTTCATCAGCTGATCAAAAGTTTAAGACCACACCTGTTTAAAGGCAAAATGAGTATTCACAATGTCATGATCTTTTGATTGCAAAGGCAAAACAGCTTTCCCTTTTGGAATGCGGTGGCATTGCGCTGCATAAGCAAGGCCTCTCACTGCGTGTCACTGCTGCTGAGGTTAGACGCAGTAAGATGGTCATTTGAAATGTCTTCACACATCCTGAGGGTTATGGAACAAAAAAGTCAAACGGTACACTCCCGAAAAGCACCCTTATTGATCATAATAATTACGGTTGGGCGATATGTACTTTAGCATGTACCAGGATATTTTTAGAATGTATCACGATATGACCAAATCAAATGATATCAAATGTAAAGTCTTGTAAACGTTGGTCTCCGCCAAGGCTGCCCTTTGTCACCGATTCTGTTCACAATTTTCATGGACAGAATTTCTAGGCGCAGCCAAGGTGTTGAGGGAGTCCAGTTCGGGGGCCTTAGAATCTCATCTCTGCTATTTGCAGATGATGTGGTTCTTATGGCTTCTTCGGGCTGCGACCTTCAGCGTTTACTGAGACGGTTTGCATCTGAATGTGAAGCGTCTGGGATGAGACTCAGTACCTCCAAATCAGGGGCCATGGTTCTCAGTCGGAAAAGGGTGGAGTGCTCCCTCCGGGTTGGAATGAGGTCCTGCCCCAGGTGGAGGAGTTTAAGTATCTCGGGGTCTTGGTCACGAGTGAGGGAAAGTGGGAGCGTGAGGTCGACAGACGGATCGGTGCAGCCTCGGCAGTAATGCGGTCGCTGTACCGGACCGTCGTGGTGAAAAGAGAGCTGAGCCGGAGGGCAAAGCTCTCAATTTACCGGTGGATCTATGTTCCCACCCTCACCTATGGTCATGAGCTTTGGGTCATGACCGAAAGAATGAGATGGCGGATACAGGCGGCTGAAATGAGTTTCCTCCGTAGGGTAGCTGGACTCACCCTAAGAGATAGGGTGAGGAGCTCAGCCATCCGGGAGGGGCTCAGAGTAGAGCTGCTTCTCCTTCACATCGAGAGGAGTCAGTTGAGGTGGCTCGGGCATCTAGTCCGGATGCCTCCCGGACGCCTCCCTGGTAAGGTGTTTCGGGCATGCCCAGCCGGGAAAAGGCCCCTGGGCAGACCTAGGACACGCTGGAGGGACTATGTCTCACAGCTGGCCTGGGAACGCCTTGGTGTCCTCCCGGGGGAGCTGGAGGAGGTGGCCGGGGACCGGGAGGTCTGGGCTTCCCTACTAAGACTGCTGCCCCCGCGACCCGGACCCGGATAAGCGGAGGAAAATGGATGGATGGATGGTAAAGTCTTGTATAGTATAAAAAGCTATAACTGTATAAAGCTGAGTGTATATTTACAGATGAGACGAGCTGCGTTGAGAAATGAATGCGGTTTGCATGTTTTTTCACTCAGAACTTCCACGTGGTCTCTGGCACTGTAAAACCTTCCTTACATTAAAGCTGTAAAACACAACCTGGGGAAAATATACTCATCCAGCCCAAGCTGCGCACACACAACCACACAGGCTAGCCCTGCTAGCTTCCATTCACACTCTGGAAGAGGACTTTCAGCCAACCTTGGCCGGTTTATCGCCAATTGAACCCGTATAGGTCGGAAGGGGATTTTTCAGTGTTTATCATGATTTAGTGCCACGACCGAGCGGTCTGCCAAGTAAATACTTCCACACACCAACGTTCCTACTCCTCACCATGACAGCATTTCATTACACGTCTCATATATCCGTCGTGGCGTGCGGCTTCTTTATGTTTATCATTAAAACATAATATAAGTTATATAAGTCATTGTCTTATCATTGGATGAATCTATACCGGTACATTAGATATGTCGCCCAAGCCTACTAATACAGTCAATGTGATTGAAAAGGTCTGCCACTGTTAAAGACTACAGATTTTCTTTTCACCTGACTCTAATTTTCAGTTAATGTTTCTCACATAAAGTGTTGATTAATCATGATTAATTACGAAAACGGCGATGAATTTGATTAAAACCTGACATTTTTAATTGGACAGCCCCATTACAATGCATGACTTCTGCTTTGAGGCAATAAAAGTAATGCAGTCGACAGCGAACACACAACCTATTTTTTTTTCCGTTCTCATCACTGACAGAGCATCTGGATGAGCTGCCAGCTTCCCTGCCTCTGTCCCGATTCAAAGCAATCTCTCTGCCCACCAGAGTCAGAGCACATGGTGTCATCACTTTGGGTAAAGGAACGCTCCTACTCAGTTGGTCCTGTTGTCTTTGACGGCTTCATGTTCTCCTCTCCGTCTGATGGACCAGGTAAGCTGTGTCTGCAGCACGAGGAATTGGCAGACAAGTACCTTCCCGTGTTCGCCAGAGAGCTGGAGGTCGGCACAGAAGTGGCCTTACGCAACAACGTGGTGGTGATCATGTGCGATCTATGTGTTCGATACACAAACAAAGTGGACAGTTACATCCCCAACATCTCTGCCTGTCTACGAGACGATGACCCAGTCGTCAGGGAGCAGACGCTCATCATGTTGACCAACCTCCTCCAGGTGGGAGTCCACACATACCTGATCAAACCTACGCAAAATCTGCAAATCTGGAGACTAAATTGCATTCAGCAATATAATTCACAAAACGAATTGTTGTAAAAACTTGCCAGCGTTTGTTATTGGAAGTTCTATGGATGGTTTCACACTTGTGTCAACAACTTGTTTATGTCGACCAACTCGTCATGTTTGCCCGTCGTAATTTACATGCAACTTTAGTGTGCACACATGGAGGTAAGAACGACTAAAAGTTTGCAACTGTAGATTTCTTTTTGGCTTCTTTTGTATCTTTAGGAGCAGTTTGTGAAATGGAAGGGTTCTCTTTTCTTCCACTTCATGGTCATGCTTGTTGATCCTGTCCCGGCTAATGCCAGGTAAATGACATTTTGCATGCTGAACCGGCCCAAAAACATAAACCAACCCTACGTCATCACAGTGTAACAGGAAATTAAGCCTTTGTGCAACCAGTCTGTTATGAGGGGCATACCCGGATTTAGCGGCATGATACAATGCAGGGACGTTTCCCAGCTGAATCATACCAAAACTCGGGTGTTAGAAAGCTGGGGTTGTACAGTATTTGTTCCGGTGAATAACTACGTTGTTTCCTTTCTCTTACAGTCTGTGTGAATACTGCTTGATCCACTTACTGCTGAAGAATAACCCAGAAATGTTTAGTCAGCATTTCATTGAGTGCATTTTCCACTTCAACTCCTACAGTGGACACAATTCCTACAACAAGTTCCCTCAGACTGACAGGTAGCACGGGATGCCAAGAGAAATGTCAATCGGTGATTGGAAAATCTCCATTCTTCCATTTTTTTTTCAGGGATAAAGTCAGGTTCTCTCTGAAAGGACCTCAACATCGTGAGAAACGTTTTCGGATTTACCGGTTTCTGCTCCGGCACTTCACTGATGCTCAGCGCTTCAACATCACCAACAAGATCAACCAAAGCGTGTTAGGTAAGCAATCCCTGCAATGCGGTCAGTTTTCTACTGTGGTGCGGTCAAATACAATAAACATGGATCACAGTGGTCGCCATCCTTGCGTATGCATGCTGAGCATGTGCAGCCATGGCGTACACACGTAACAATTGTAGAACTAGTGAAACCTCTTCTATGTTTTGTCATTTTACAGTACCGAAAACATTACAGATAAGCAACATTTACCTTTCTTTTCTTGAATAGCACACGCAATACCAGCTGGAAATAGTTTTTAATGATTGGCCGCCAGTTGTCAAATTTGGCCTGAATATTGGGGGTCTGCTATGGACACTTGGGACTGCTATGACTTACCCACCTTGTACTGCTGATGACTAACCTGACCCTAAGAGTGGAAAAAGGTCGAAACAATGAGAGATAAGAGTGTAACCTTTCTTTTGGTAAATACCATGTCTATATAGCACTAGAACACAATTTTCCATATGCCTTGAAAACCAAAAAATCACCCAAAATCATCAGAAATGGCCGATACCGAGGGGGAAGGCTTTTGAAAAATGGCCGGGTTAGTCACGGTTCAGATCATTAATAGGTTCTTCAGAACATGGACTGCTTTAGCTCTCGCCTACTCATTGCTACCCGAGACCTTCTTCCCAGCATGCCTTGCAGCGCTTGTTTCGTAAAAAGTAGGAACAGTTATATTAATGTAGTTGTATCTATTCATTTTCTAAACCGCCTATCTTCACTCGGGTGGGGGTTCGCTGGAGCCTATCCCAGCCGTCTTTGGGCGAGAGGCGGGGTACACCCTGGACTGGTGGCCATCCAATGGCAGGGCACAAACATATAGACGACCATTCACACTCACATTCATACTTATGGACAATTTGGAGTGACATGCATGTTTTTGGAATGTGGGAGGAAAGCGGAGTACCCGGAGAAAAGCCACGCACGCACGGGGAGAACATGCATTGCAAACTCCACACAGAGATGCCCAAGCAGAGATTGGAACCCAGGTCTTCCCCGTGTCCTGACTGAGTGGCCGACGTGCTAACCATTGGGCCATTAATGGAGTGCACGGTTATTTATTATTCCCCATATTGGTAGTAGTTGCCATGTGTGTGTTTCTTACTTGTCACATGTTGTTCTGTCATCTTTGTGTTTGCACCATGATTGTGCTGTTATTGTGTTGTGGTGTTATGACTCCACACTTCCTGCCATCTCCTTTTGCCCTTCATATTCCAGCCTTGTTTGCTGATGAACAGCTGCCTCTTGATGCCGAGGGTGCGGACATCCTATCGGAGACCTTCAACATACTGACTCTAAAAGAGATGAAGCTGCAAGTCATGTCTGCTCTACATGGAGGTGCTGCAGCTGAGGAAGCCGAAGAGGAGAACATGGCGGCGATGGCCAAAGTTGTCCTGCAGGCAGCTCAAAATAAAGTGGTGTCTCAGGTGAGTGTGAAGGCGCTGCCGTCTTCCTGCTGTGAAATAACCGGGGTGGGGTCAAAGATGAACTTGAATGTGAACTTCTTTCCGCTTATGTCTTGGCCCTCAAGGTCAGGAAGAAGGCTTTCATAGAGAAAACGGTTCCACTCATCATCAGCCTGAAGCACTTACTGCAGCGCCAACGCTCTTCTGTCCTCAAAGATCTCATGGCCTACCTCCAGGTCCGTTTACGCTGACATTGGTAGATTTGTAGAGGGCTACACGAGCATCCTGTTTGACATGTGTTGTTTGTTCAAGGTCACTATGCAGGATTACCGTAATGAGGTTGAGGATTTTTTCGTTGGAGATGAGCAACTCGCAGCAGAGGTGGAGTTTGCTCTTAAGGAAGCTGAGAAGGGGAGCGAGTTGGAGAAGCAGATGGACAACTGCAGCCTCACGGAAGACCCAAACATGGCGCCGGCTGAGGTGTGAATGCACTTGAGTGTCTGACCAGCTCGCACTACTCTACTTCCTCTGGCCTAGTGAAGGGAATTGTACACGCTGCTACCGTCTGGGCAGCCAGAGCCCCAATCCGCATTTTTTCACTTCCGATCCAATCCTCATAGCAGAATTTAGACATCTACTGATAAAGCTCCAATTCCATACCAGGGCACGGTTTGTTGTAATATTCACTCCAAAAGAAGAATAATATCAGCGTGACCCACCTGAAGCAGTGTTGTCCTGAAACCCATGACTGTGTGGTAATTGTTTGCTGCAGGCTTCGGTCCGTGGCGCTCTGGTCGTGCCCAAGCTGCTTTTTCCTTTCACCTTCGCCACGCCGCAGCCACAACGTCCAAATGCTCTGTCTGTGAGACAGATACAGACTGAGTATGTATACGTTACAGCACCCTTGTACAATATGAAACATAAATGGATTGATGCATGCAACCAATGATAGACAATGTTGTAGGTGTTTCAGACGTACTCTACACATGATTACGGCCACATACGTGTCTGTCTTGAAGCAGAGGGCCTATATATTACGAGAGTGTCAATGAATGATCTTCCCACACGCATGTTTCTGAAAAGGAATCCGTCTTTGTCTTGTTTCAGGCGTGTGCGTTTCTCTGGCAGATCCGCACCAGAAGAACCAGCGTCACAGTCCATTGTTCTGGAAAAAGCAGGTATGTCATTGGAAGCTGAAAGTACAATCCAAATGTTTGAATTCACATTAACAGTGGAAGGGAGAACTCTCTCATTGTGTTCCGTGTCCTTATTGGCCAAAGAGATGCCCAAGCCCATGTGTGGCCGTTATGTTAACCACTCGTCCATCGTGCAGCCCAGCCTTACTGGCGTCTTTGTGGATTTCCCTTTATTGTGGGCTATTTTGGGAAACCTATCCCCCGCGATAAATGAGGGAACACTCTATTTGGACCTGCATGCCTTTAAAAAAGCTGAAGGCATCTTGCAAGGTTAGGAGAGGACTTCATACTCACCTCGCCAAAGACGCTTTTTCGTTCTTCAGCAGGGAATATTTGAATATACAATATATATAAGGCCAGTTCTACATATTAATCCACATTTATATAAAGGACTCTTCTCTAATAGACTCTTTCCTTCCCTGTCATTATATTTGATTTTGAGGAGAAAAGCTGCGACCAAGGGGGTAACATTGCTTCCATGAAACTCTAGCTGTCCCGTGTAACTAAATGCAACCCTGGCCTATATTTCAGTCATGTTGAAGTCATATTTCAGTCATATGTTTTCTGTGGGCCTTTTATTGCAGTGATGCCCGCCGGTGCTGCGAAGAGCAGAGCCTTCAGCACACCCAAAGGTATGCACCCTCGGCAATGTGACTGCACAATGAACACACACTCCCACTTCAATGTTTGTGGTGAGCTACTGCCTCGGGGAACCACGTCATTACGCTTTAGCAGTATTTGGAACTACACCTACCATGTTATTTTGCACCCCGATTAAGAGTGAATTATTCTTATAGAGCAGACACACCTTACACCTGCTGTATGTTTTTATAGACCGACATCAAGCTACACAATTGCAACGCTGTCATTTTGGATTCCTTATGAACATAACTCTTCACCCCTCTTACCCCTACTCATCTTTTAAACCAGGTGTCAACATCAACCTGACTTTTGAGGAGGGAGTCAGCGCCATCTACAGTGATAAAGGAACAAGTATGACCACACTAAATCTAAATCAGGGGTGTCCAAATCCCGGCACGAGGCCACTTTCACTCAGTAGCAGCTTTTTTTTTATATTATGAGACACCGTGCTCATTGTCAGCCGTAACACAAAGTTAAGATATGGACACCCCTGATGGAATGTCTATGCATAAACGAGCCCTTATGGGGGGGTGTTGCTGTATGTTCAGCAGCTTTGACCATCATGTACTGCAATTGTTTATCACCATATCCAATTTACAAGCAACTTTACAAAAAAGCGGTAAAACGGCAGGGAACCTGGGAATCTGAAAGTAAATATTAAAAAAAACACAACCATCTTGAACTTTGGAATTTGCAAGCAACTTTTTTCGGATTTACAAGCAACTTTAGAAAGAAAGCACAAAGCAGCAGGGTATTTAGGAATGGACCGAAACAAAGAGACTGCTGCTTCATATGCCAGGAGACAATAGCTGTGATGGAGATGTCCACTTTCAAACCACAGCATTAGACAAAGCATAGAATTAAAAAAAACATTTCCTGAGAATTCAGAGGTAAGAGCAGCACGAGTGAGCGAGGTCGCTGAAATGGTCATACCAAGCTGCAAGCTGCTCTGTTCTTGTCATATTTCTGACCCAACAACAAAAGGCAGTGCTGACTTGGAGTAGACATGGCGTAGACATGGAGGACGCCCAAGGAGGCGTTCTTAGATGCAGGAATGATGAAAGGATGCATGATTGGAGTGATGTACAACCAAGTATAAGGGAAAAAAAAAGGAATTGACAGCTGGGTGAGTCCACTGACTACACGTTCGATGCCCTGACAGGTCTTTGCGAGGAGACGGACGTTCTTCGTGTACAGTCGACTACAGAACCGTAAGTTGCAATGTTAAATGCATAGTTTTATTGATTAACGCTCTGACCTACAGGCCATTTTTGAACACTTATTTTAAGCACGGTATACCATAGGCACAACATTCTAAAAATGAAATATGTAATCATCAATTGCTATTTTAGTGCAGTTAGTCCACACTTGGGGTTTCAACTATGCCGGCTCAGCTTTCCCTTCAATTCATTCAATCCCATCCATTTTTCAAAAGACAACCCCTTCAGCAGCGGCCATTTTAGACAATATGGTCTTTCACACTGATCTTTCATGGGTGCACCTACCAAAAGGATTGCACTCTTTCATCAGTAGAAAGAAATTTGATCTCTTTCTGTTTTTTAGTCATCAGCAATAGAACATCGGTAAGTTTCATGAAAATATCAGTTCCCAACAAAAAGGGAGAAAAACTTTCAAGCGTAACTTTGAATGACAGCTCAAACATCTAAACTACCATACCAACATAAACAATGAATGAATACATAGAGTGTATGGTTAAACATGGTGATATGTGATATTTGGTTCAAGTATTTCGTATGAGACGGAACCACAGAGACCGCTAAAGCTACGCTATTCTGACTTTCAGATCCCCGCCTGGACCGAGGCAGTGGAATGTGCAGTCCCCACTTCGTCAGAAAAAGAAAACAAATGCTTAGTTCAACTCTTATTTTCTTTTTTCATCACATTTGAGTGTTTTCTCACCCAGCTCTCCTACTTATTTCCCTGGCTTTGTCTGTGTCTCATACTTGTATATACTTATATGTGATGATATTTTCATGTGGAACATGCTTAATAAAGTTTACATTTGCAAATATGTAGTATATAAGCAGAGCTTTTTTAATCTCAGTACTTCATCATAGCCTGTTCACCTCTTGTCATAAACATTTTCTAATAGTAAACCTAAATAAGTACAGGACTACAAACTGACATAAATATCCTCATCAGTAAAAAAAAAAAAAAAAGTGAGATTTGTTCAGAAAAAAAAAACAATCTTGTGATAAAATTAATTTATTACACAAGAAACTAAATGAAGTGGATAATTTTGCTGATCTCGACAGAGTGCCATGTTCATGGTTGTTTCCCTGTGTCTCAGGGTTAGGGGTTAGGCGTGTAGGGCTGAGCCCTCCTGCCCTCTCGATTCGGGGGGGGCAACAGAGAATGCTCTGGCCTCTCTCCATTTAGGACCTCCCCCCTGTCACGACTGGGAGATGGCCCTCTGCGGTCGTATGTCCTTAAAGCTCCAGCCTTAGAGGGCCAGCCTTAAAGGGCCAGCCTTAGAGGGCCAGCCTTAGAGGGCCAGCCTTAGACGGCCAGCCTTAAAGGGCCAGCCTTAGACGGCCAGCCTTAGAGGGCCAGCCTTAGAGGGCCAGCCTTAGACGGCCAGCCTTAGAGGGCCAGCCTTAGACGGCCAGCCTTAAAGGGCCAGCCTTAGACGGCCAACCTTAGAGGGCCAGCCTTAAAGCTCCAGCCTTAGAGGGCCAGGCTTAAAGGGCCAGCCTTAATGGGCCAGCCTTGAAGGACCAGTGTAACCCATGTCTTGCCACCACCCTAATCAGGAGCAGCCATATGACTTGGTCAACTGACGGTAGGTCCCCTCCTGATTTGCTGTCTGTGCTGCAAGGAAGCCTTAAAGGGCCAGCAGGTGCAGGTCATCAGCGGCTCCTGCTGTGGTTGGTCAACAAGCTGCATGCTGACAACCCTCTTTGATGTCCATACCTACAGAAAACAACTTTGCGGTAAGCCTTTCCATTTCACCGGCCATGTCTGCGGCCGCTACATCTGTATGTATATATTTCAACTGCTAAAGTCATTGCTAGACAGTAAAGTGGGATGAATGCCACAAGTGACTGCGATTTTACTGTGATTATGAAGGATGGCCATCTTGAAGAGGGCCAGCCTTAGAGGGCCAGCCTTAAAGGGCCAGCCTTAAAGGGCCAGCCTTAGAGGACCAGCCTTAGAGGACCAGCCTTAGAGCTCCAGCCTTAAAGGGCCAGCCTTAGAGGGCCAGCGTTAAAGCTCCAGCCTTAAAGGGCCTGCCTTAAAGGGCCAGCCTTAAAGGGCCAGCCTTAAAGGGCCTGCCTTAAAGGGCCTGCCTTAAAGGGCCAGCCTTAAAGGGCCAGCCTTAAAGCTCCAGGCTTAAAGCTCCAGGCTTAGAGCTGGCCTTTAGAAGTAAAAAAATAAATAAAAACATGCTAGGTTAATTAGCGACTCCAAATTGTCCATATGTATGAATGTGAGTGTGAATGGTTGTTTGTCTCTATGTGCCCTTTGATTGGCTGGCCACCAGTCCAGGGTGGACCCCGCCTCTCCCCCAAAGTCAGCGAGGATAGGCTCCAGCATCCAGGGTTGGGGATTAGTGTTAGGGTTCGGGTTAAATTTAGGCATTAGGGTTATGGTTAGGGTTAAGTTTAGACAAAATATTCAAACTATTGAAACTGATTCTGCCGAAATGATGGTCAATTTGAAACCAACATTTATTTGTGGTTCTAAAGATCACTTTTTGCTCACTTTTTGGTGTCCTACATGGTTTTGTTTTGTTTTTTCCTCCAGCATATTAGACGATCATCTAAGCCACTTCTAGCACAGCCAATAGATTCTCTTGTGACTGAAAGGTTGGCAACGGTGCTTCTTTCCTTTGACCAGCAGGTGTTTCTTCAGGACCCCCCCCTCCCCTCCCCACTCATTTGGCAGGAAAAGACATTTTACTATTTAATTGTGTCCATGTGTGTCCCGGCCCTCACGGGTGTCATTCCAAGGTTCCTAAGGTTGCGTTGCTTGAATTGCGTTTGAAATCAAAATACCAGTGACTCTTTCTTTTGGAAACTATTTCCTTCGCCCAGAGGGAAGGCATCTTCATTTCCTGCTTCACTTTAGCCCATAGGAAGCCATGGCGCCTCTTCACATGTCCCTAAATGGGCCCATCAGGAGCATCAAAGGCTCCCAACATGGAGGACCATTAAAGAAGGCAATGGGCAGCTTGACGATGCAGCATACTGAAAACATGCGAGCCAAAAATGCTGCAAATGCCAAAAGCGAGGCTAACATTTGACAATATTACGGAACAGGGGACCCATTACGCCAAGGCAGGGTGGGTCCATCCCACGTGTCGTTGACAAGATTAGCCCAAGATTGGCCTTCGTCCAAAGCCAACCAACATTCCCAATGGACCAGCCAATGACACGCTCTCCTGAAGAAGCCAACTAAATACCAATCGCCGCCAGTTGGGACTTGCAGCTTCCATGGAAAGGAAGTCAAGGTGACTGCAAATAGTAAAAAACAGGAAGTGCTTACAAATTAAACAGGAAATAGGGAGCACCAACATGAAATAGTTCAACAGGCCACTCAGAGCATGACAGTTTATCAGAGTGGAAAAGGTCTTAAGCCATTTCTGAAGCTTTGGGACTCCAGCAAACCACAGTAAGAGCCATTATCCACAAATGGCGAAAACATGGAACGGTGGTGAACCAGGAGTGGCCGGCCAACCAAAATGATCCCAGGACGACTCATCCAAGAGGTCACAAAAGACCCATCCAATATCCAAAGCTAATAAGTGGTTGGGCCACCCTTAGCAACAACAACTGCAATCAAGCGTCTGTAATAACTTGCAATGAGTCTCTTATAGTGCTGTAGAGGAATTTAGCAGAATTGTTGTCATTCAGGGCCGCATGGTGGACAAGTGGTTGGTATGTTGGCCACACAGTCAGGACATCGGGGAGACCTGGGTTCGAATCTCTGTTGGGCATATCTGTGTGGAGTTTCCATGTTCTCCCTGTGGCTTTTCTTGGGGTACTCCACCCCATCCCAAAAACATCCCCCCAAATTGTCCAAAGGTATGAATGTGGGTGGGAATGATGTTTGTCTATATGTGCCCTGGGATTGGCTGGCCAGATTTTCCTGGAAAAAACTGTATTTGTGGTTGGGGTGTGTTGGCATTGACTAAGATTTGTCGGATGTGTTTTTGGATGTTCATGTTTTTGGATGATCATAAACATTTGAGTGTGACAAAGATCCCAAAAAGGAGTGAAGCCACCATCGGAGATTGCGGAAGCAGCGTTCCACTTTTTTCATGCTTTCTGTCTTTTGTGTTTGTCTTGTTGCTCCTTCTTTTCCCGCATTCCTCTTTCTGCTTTATCTGACTTCCTTTGGCAGGCTGCCACGCCTCCTCTTCCTCCTCCTGTGACTCCGACCTCCGCTGCCGGAGCCGGCCCCCTTCCCTCAGCTGGCTGACACAGGCATCACGAGGAAGACACGCTAAACACGGTCCTCCTAAGTCCTCCGACTTAGGCGGGACAAATGTCTTTCCCGACATCATGAGGAATCTTTTTGGAAGGTCCAGGTGACGAGGTGGCGTTTGCAGCATGAGTGGGAAGATGAAGAGGAGCGGGATGGTTCTCAGATGGCGCAAGTCCTTCTCCATCTTGGCTCCATGGAGGAAAGGTACAGTTGGTGTTTGTCTCTTGTTCGGACATGATGGATTCTGGAATGCCGTAACGTCCAAACCGAATAATGTGTCTCATGTCTGATGTCCTTCTGCTGCCTGGGAATGCTAAATGTTTCCATGCCGGAATGTTTTGAATGTTTTGACCTTTTGGGTAGAATGTGGAGTTGTGGGAATTTTGGAAATGTTTTGGCGCTGGAATGGTTTGAAGCGGTAAAGAAATGGGAAAGTAGTACGACTTCATAAGCTCCAAGGGAATTTGTGTTGGGGGAATGTGGAATTTCGGGAATATCATATCCTGCATGGATGGCTTTAATGCTTTGACTGTACAGTGGAACCTTGTCTAGCATTGTTCCTTCTCTAACCCAGGAGCATCCAAAGTGGGGCCCAGGGGCCATTTGCGGCACATTGTCAAATTTCCTTTAAAAGGAAACGTACGAAAAACAACAGCAACTTTTCCAAAATTTGGAAATCCAGCAGTAATTTTACAAGAAAAAAGTCAAAATATTAACATGAAAAAGTTGTAATTTTACAAAAATAATGTTGCAATAGAAAGAAAAACAATTTAATTGTACAAGCATAAAGTTGAAAGATTTAAGAAATGTTATTTTTTATATTTATATAAATATATATATGTATTTTTATGTTTATTTATTTTTAAAGATTTATTTAAAATATTTTTCTTAAATCTTTCAGCTTCATGCTACTAAAATATTGCAATGTGAGAAACAACAAAATGACAAAGTTGGAATATTTTGAAAATTAGGTTGCGGAAAAAGTTATACTGTTGTGAGAATAGAATTCTGCAATGACGTCAGCCTCCCTCTTTTGCTGCCTGGTCATCACAGACTTGTTTGCGCCAAAATGTGCCACTTTATGACATGGACACGTGCGGCTTATACACCAGGATTTACAGCCGTGTTATCGGAAATTTGGAATGGGAATATTAGAAAAGGTGGAATTTTTGGGGGGAGAAATATAGATGATTGTGCCGTGGCATGAAGTCGTTGCAGAAGAAGAAGAAAGACCGTTGGATGGTGACTGATGAATACGGAATGCAGAGCCACATTTGGAGATGTGTCACGCTGAAGTCTACCTCGGTTCTTTTTCCTGATGCCGGTGTCGGGTTGCCGCACATTCCGAGCGCAAGCCTCAATGGTATCGCTTTCACTTGCTTTACTGTACGGGCGTCCGACACCTGCCCTGCAGCCACGTTCTTGTGCACACTGTGGCTGCACGTTGTTCCTCCATGTTTGGCAGAGATCCATTGCAAGATAAGTCCTGCATTGTGCTCCGTGCAGCAGGGAGCAACCTTCTCATGTGTCTCATTATTATCATTCCTAAGCCGCCGCTCAAGCCTCCGCCTTCCTCGCTCAGAGCCTCAAGCGTAGCATCGCTTTTGCACATTTTACAAGAAAACATTGAAAAACAATAAAAAAAAAATATTTGGCAGAAGAAAATGACAAAATACAGTTTCATCATATTATGAGAAAAAGTCATTTTGGGGGGAAATATTGCAATGTTGACAGAACAAAATCAGAATGTGAGAAAAAAGGTTACAGATTTACAAGCAAAAAAAGAAAAGAACTAAAAAGCTGATGTGATGAAAAGTTGTACATTTATAAAAAAAAAAACAAGTGGCAATATTTCGTGATGAAAGGTAAAAGATCTTAGGGGGCTGCCATTGGCTGGCCACCAGTCCCGGTCCTGGACTCCATGGAAAATACTTTCATCATCAACAATGAGACTTTTACAAGATATTGTTGTCATTTCCTAGGATGGAAGTGGGCATATTATCAGAAAATACTGGACTCCTGCAGGACAAATTCAGGATGTGACAAAAAAAAGAGAAATAATTTGGAATATTAATATTACAAAAACACAGTTGAACACTTTCAAGCTTTATATGAGGAAAGGTTGCACATTTTTGAGAAATAAGTGGCAATATTACAAGATAAAAATCACAATTTTATGAGAAAGAAAGCTGTAAATAATAATAAAATAATAATAATAACCATATAATAATCATATAATAATCATGTAATAATAGTAACAATAATAAAATAAAATAAATTAATAATAATAGTAACAATAATAAAAAATAATAATAATAAACAAAAACACAGTTGAACACTTTCAAGCTTTATATGAGGAAAGGTTGCACATTTTTGAGAAATAAGTGGCAATATTACAAGATAAAAATCACAATTTTATGAGAAAGAAAGCTGTAAATAATAATTATAATAATAATAATAATAATCATATAATAATCATATAATAATCATATAATAATCATGTAATAATAATAATAGTAACAATAATACAATAAAATAAATAAATAATAATAGTAACAATAATAAAAAAATAATAATAAACAAAAACACAGTTGAACACTTTCAAGCTTTATATGAGGAAAGGTTGCACATTTTTGAGAAATAAGTGGCAATATTACAAGATAAAAATCACAATTTTATGAGAAAGAAAGCTGTAAAGAATAATAATAATAATAGTAACAATAATAAAATAAATAAATACTACTACTACTACTACTACTACTAATAATAATAATAATAGAAAACGTTTTATTGCCAGGTTTTATGAATTTTACACAACATCAAACAATTGGACAATTTTCCAGGATGAAGGTCAGCATATTATGAGGACGAGCATCATCACGTTATGAGACTTCCAACGTTAATGTTGAATATTATGAGAAAATACGGCAAGGCTCAAAATATCCCAGCAAGCTTTAAAAAGCCGATGATGAAAACAAGCAACGTTCTATCAACGTTACAGGATGAGAAGAAGAAGAAAAAGATGTTTTTATTCCAAAGAAAACGGTTGCCATGTCAGTCTGGTCCATCCTGGGGTGCAGGTTTCACATACAGGAAGTTGCCACGTTGGTCTTTGCTAAGGCATAAGAAGTATTGCAGTATTGAACAAAGAGGAATAATTGTGCTCATCCTGAATGACCTCAAAGGGAAAAGGTCACCTGGAAGGAGGAAAGAAGACGAGACCTAAATAAAAGCCAGGTGATAGTACTTGTAAAGTACAAGCTGGTAAAGTAGAAGGAAACTACGAAACCTTCTCCATGCTTGTCTGGCAGGCGTATGAAATGTGGGCTGAGTGGTGACTCGAGTACTCGTGAAGGATTGGAGGATGAGAGTACAAGAAGCCAGCCCCGGATCGACCTGAGTTGCAGTACCGGCGAGCATTCTTCCCTTATCGCCCGAGCACAGCGTGGGGGTGCGTTCGCTTTGATAAGCAGAGGGAGTCTGGGTATCATCTTCGGGTTTGATGACCCAGCAGTCCAAGAAGTGGTGGGAAACAGAAAGCTGGCCCGTGTTGTGAAAGACCACCGATGCACCCACACACGACACCGCAGCGTCTAAGACGTCCACATTGGGGGTCCACAGCAGGGTGACCATCACCTGCGTGAAACCCGGCCACGTTAGAAAAGTCCTCATTTCAGGAGGAAAAACGCTGATGTTAGCACAAAGTATGAACAACAAAGTATGAGAACAAGCTAAAGCCTCAATACTATTTGAGGAACGTTCCAGAAGGATCCAAATCATCATTTTACCATCACAAAGGTTGTAGACCAGGGGTCTCAAACTCAATTTACCTGGGGGCCACTGGAGCTAGGGTCTGGGCAAGGCTGGACCGCATCAGGTTTTCCAAAAAAAAAACAAAAAAACGCATTTATTAAAAACAGAAAAATATACAAACTTTTTCAGTGCTTTGGTAATAAAACATTCCACTGTTCTCAAATATCTTACTTTTTATTTTTCTGCACAAAATAAGATGAAAAATAAATAAACAAATCAAGAAATAAAGAAAATCAATCAATCAGTAATAAATAAATATAATAATAATAATAAAAGGGCAAATAATAAAAAGTTAAGAAAGCACATATAGTTGGTGGGTAGACAAATGATTTTTTTCAGATTAAAATGAACAAAGCATTATTAGAGCCCTGTAGACATGACAAAACACGACTATAGTCACATTTATACTCTTTTTATTTACAACATATTGCGCAACTGCAGGGTCTTGAGACACATGCTAACTCGCAAACTAGAGAGCTAGCGACCTAAACGGTAGCCTTCAAGTTATTTCCTTTCAACTTAAATAGCCAAAAACTTACCACTTCCACACGGATAGGGAGGATAACTATTAACAGTTATTTAACCTTTAACATGAACATGAATCAAATGTAATAATAATTTTTTTCTGGGTACATGATACCATACAGCATCCATATCAAACTTGCGCGAGCCGCACTAACATTAAACTTTCATATCAAGGCGGGGGCCTCAAACTAGTGTGCTGCGGGCCACATTTGGCCCGCGGGCCGCGTGTTTGAGACCGCTACTGTAGAGAAATGGAAAAACAGTAGCAGGATTTTCCCACAAAATACTTGAATTTGACAGGATTTTTATTCCCAATAAAAAAGGTTAGGATGAGACAAAGAGTCATGACTTTTAAGGAGAAAAGAATAAAAGAAGAATAAAGAGCATCTCAGTGATAAACTTATCACTGGGATGAGCTTCTCTTTGTCGGGCGTCTTTAAGCGCTCTGAAGACTTTGGAAGACGCGGACCGGCTGAAGGACGTGTTGAGACTGGAAGGAACAAGGACGACTTTGGAATGTAGACGATGACAGGACTTGATGCCTGCCCCCACCATGATGACAAGCTTTTATAAAAGTCAGGCCAGCTGTTTCCCACCCCCCAGTCTGAGGACGTAGTCTAACCCCCCGCCTGAGGCAACCCAAGCTTTGTTGTCATGTGACATCGTGAAACGCTGGATAAAGGACCGGCAGAGGACACCTGGGGGCTGCAAACGGATTGAAGAACATTTGTCCCGCAAAGAAATCAAGTTGAAATGTTGACACCTAAAAACCTGCACATCTTCAATGTGGGGGTGCCAGGGATCCCCCCACACGTTGAAGTTGCTCCATCTTTGGAAAAACACTTGCTAAAAATGTCATGGGAGCCTCCGGCAGCTGATAGCGTGGCGTTTTGACTATCAGGGGTTTGGCTGAGTGTCAACAACATGGCCGCCCATCCAGGAAGTGGCCGTCCTGTGGGGGTTGTTTTTCAAGTCAGCTCGGAAATCAAACCAGTAGGATTTCTGCTGTGCCGGGTTGGGTTTGCCCTTTTTTTGGACCAACTTCAAGAATCTTTGTGTCAAGTTACAATCCAGTCAGACCCCCACCTTTCAACCCTGGGGGTTGGGGGCATGAATCCCATCACCGTCTTTGGTCACTGCCAGGACCTTGATTTCTTGGTCCTGGAGATCGGTGCCGATAAGCAACCGGTTGATACTGGTATCTGGCAGTAACAAAGACTGGTTGATACTGGTATCCAGCAGTAACAGAGACTGGTCGATACTGGTTGATACTGGTATCCGGCAGTAACAAAGACTGGTTGATACTGGTATCTGGCAGTAACAGAGACTGGTTGATACTGGTATCCGGCAGTAACAGAGACTGGTTGATACTGGTATCCGGCAGTAACAGAGACTGGTCGAGACTGGTATCTGACAGTAACAGAGACTGGTTGATACTGGTTGATACTGGTATCTGGCAGTAACAGAGACTGGTTGATACTGGTATCCAGCAGTAACAGAGACTGGTCGATACTGGTTGATACTGGTATCCGGCAGTAACAGAGACTGGTTGATACTGGTATCTGGCAGTAACAGAGACTGGTTGATACTGGTATCCGGCAGTAACAGAGACTGGTTGATACTGGTATCTGGCAGTAACAGAGACTGGTTGATACTGGTATCTGGCAGTAACAGAGACTGGTTGATACTGGTATCTGGCAGTAACAGAGACTGGTCGATACTGGTTGATACTGGTATCTGGCAGTAACAGAGACTGGTTGATACTGGTATCCAGCAGTAACAGAGACTGGTCTATACTGGTTGATACTGGTATCCGGCAGTAACAGAGACTGGTTGATACTGGTATCCGACAGTAACAGAGACTGGTCGATACTGGTTGATACTGGTATCTGGCAGTAACAGAGACTGGTTGATACTGGTATCCAGCAGTAACAGAGACTGGTCGATACTGGTTGATACTGGTATCTGGCAGTAACAAAGACTGGTTGATACTGGTATCTGGCAGTAACAGAGACTGGTTGATACTGGTATCCGGCAGTAACAGAGACTGGTTGATACTGGTATCTGGCAGTAACAGAGACTGGTTGATACTGGTATCTGGCAGTAACAGAGACTGGTTGATACTGGTATCTGACAGTAACAGAGACTGGTTGTTACTGGTATCTGGCAGTAACAGAGACTGGTCGATACTGGTTGTTACTGGTATCTGGCAGTAACAGAGACTGGTCGATACTGGTATCTGGCAGTAACAAAGACTGGTCGATACTGGTATCCGGCAGTAACAGAGACTGGTTGATACTGGTATCCGGCAGTAACAGAGACTGGTTGATACTGGTATCTGGCAGTAACAGAGACTGGTTGATACTGGTATCTGACAGTAACAGAGACTGGTCGATACTGGTTGATACTGGTATCTGGCAGTAACAGAGACTGGTTGATACTGGTATCCAGCAGTAACAGAGACTGGTTGATACTGGTATCCAGCAGTAACAGAGACTGGTCGATACTGGTATCCGGCAGTAACAGGGACTGGTTGATACTGGTATCTGGCAGTAACAGAGACTGGTCGATACTGGTTGATACTGGTATCTGGCAGTAACAGAGACTGGTTGATACTGGTATCCGGCAGTAACAGAGACTGGTTGATACTGGTATCTGGCAGTAACAGAGACTGGTTGATACTGGTATCTGGCAGTAACAGAGACTGGTTGATACTGGTATCTGGCAGTAACAGAGACTGGTCGATACTGGTTGATACTGGTATCTGGCAGTAACAGAGACTGGTTGATACTGGTATCCAGCAGTAACAGAGACTGGTCTATACTGGTTGATACTGGTATCCGGCAGTAACAGAGACTGGTTGATACTGGTATCCGACAGTAACAGAGACTGGTCGATACTGGTTGATACTGGTATCTGGCAGTAACAGAGACTGGTTGATACTGGTATCCAGCAGTAACAGAGACTGGTCGATACTGGTTGATACTGGTATCTGGCAGTAACAAAGACTGGTTGATACTGGTATCTGGCAGTAACAGAGACTGGTTGATACTGGTATCCGGCAGTAACAGAGACTGGTTGATACTGGTATCTGGCAGTAACAGAGACTGGTTGATACTGGTATCTGGCAGTAACAGAGACTGGTTGATACTGGTATCTGACAGTAACAGAGACTGGTTGTTACTGGTATCTGGCAGTAACAGAGACTGGTCGATACTGGTTGATACTGGTATCTGGCAGTAACAGAGACTGGTTGATACTGGTATCTGGCAGTAACAGAGACTGGTCGATACTGGTATCTGGCAGTAACAAAGACTGGTTGATACTGGTATCCGGCAGTAACAGAGACTGGTTGATACTGGTATCTGGCAGTAACAGAGACTGGTTGATACTGGTATCTGGCAGTAACAGAGACTGGTTGATACTGGTATCTGACAGTAACAGAGACTGGTCGATACTGGTTGATACTGGTATCTGGCAGTAACAGAGACTGGTTGATACTGGTATCCAGCAGTAACAGAGACTGGTTGATACTGGTATCCAGCAGTAACAGAGACTGGTCGATACTGGTATCCGGCAGTAACAGGGACTGGTTGATACTGGTATCTGGCAGTAACAGAGACTGGTTCATACTGGTATCCGGCAGTAACAGAGACTGGTTGATTGACACTGGGAGAGGCCATGCCAAGTTCCTATAAAAGGAACTTCTGCCACCTGGTGGTCGGTTTTTGGTTTCAAACTACACCAAACATTCTTCTGCTATGGTGGAGTTACATCACCACCGCTCTCTGCGTATAAATACGTATAAGATGTATAAATACTAATACTACTAATATTCATCTTGGTATGCGGATGCTAAATAAGATTTACTCAACGTCGGCCTTTTGCGTGCATAGAAACGACTTTAGATCTTAAAAATGGCAGCAAAAATCAAAGTTTTGCGTTCATATTTTCATGGAGTTTGCAAATAAAACAATTGTTGACTTTTCTCTGCAGGCAAAGATGGCGACACGGTGATGGACAGAACGGTCGTGCTGACAAAAATGAAGCTACTCAGCAACGTCACCGAGAGACTTTTAATGGCGGACGACTCCTCTTCCAGCTGCTCCACAGCTTCAGAGCAGAAGATGCCACCTCGCTCCAAAGACTCTTCGCCGGACTCCCTGTCGGGACAGCGGCAGGCCGACCCCGCCGAGAAGTACCTGTCTGCCATTTTGTCAGGCTCTCAGTTGAGCAGGTTGTACAAGTTTCAGTCAGAGGACTCTGGAGTGGAATTATCCAGTGGCGCCAACTCTCCGTCCACTCCGACGGGCTCTGAGCAGAACTTTATGGTCCACAGCCGTGAGTCCTCCTGTGACTCGTGTCATTTAAAGTCAGACGGTGACCAGCAAACAAGACGAGGACGGAGACCTGCCAGTCCAGCCTTGGACGCAGACCTGCACATTGGCGAGGTCCAGGAAATCCATGGGTTTGGTGTGTCACCAAGGAACCTGAAGGACACGGACAAGCTTGAGGAGAACACAGAAGAAGAATTCACGGACAAGGCAGACACGGAGACGGAGTCTTTAAAGGGGAGTGCTACCTGTGACGGTCTGGACCAGTACATGGACCAATGCTGCAGACTCAGTCAGGTAAGATCAATGTGGTCCCGTGAACTGGTCCCCAGGGACTGGAATGGCTGAAGTCCAGTCAGCGAATGACATCAATTTATTAGTTTTCTAGCTTGAAGCCATCTGGAGTCCATGCAGCACAAGAGTTGCAATGTGGTGTAAACAATGAATAATAGGAGTGGAAAGGTGACTCTAGGGTGGTTATATCAGGTCTACGGGCTCTAATAATGGTCAAAATGACATTTGGGACGTTGAAACTATTCCATGTATTAGCACGGAATCCTACATGGCTGAAATTAATATGGCGCAAGGTGGAGGAGTGGTCATCGCGCAGGCCAACAGCCAGGAGACCCAAATTCAATTCCCCCCTCCAGCAAACACCCCCCCCATGGTCTCCCGCGAGGATAAGTGCTAGAAAATGAATGAATGAAACTAATACAAGGCAGTTGGTTCTGGAACTAATTAAACGCCATAAACATAAACGAGGGACGACTGGATGTGTTCTTGGCCAGGGTGAAAAAAGATGCCAGATACTACTCCAACTACTCCTACTACTACGCCTACTACTCCGACTACTCCGACTACTCCTACTACTCCTATGACTCCTACGACTACTACTACGCCTACTACTCCTCCTCCTACTACTACTACTACTACTCCCACTACTACTACTACTACACCTACTACTCCTACTCCATCACCTACTACGCCTACTACTACTACTCCTACTACGCCTACTACGCTGACTACTCTGACTACGCCTACTACGCCTACTACTCCTACTACTCCTACTACTCCTACTCCCACTACTACTACTACACCTACTACTACTACTACTACGCCTACTACTACTACTACTCTGACTATGCCTACTACTCCTACTACGCCTACTACGCCTACTACGCCTACTACTCCTACTACTCCTACTACTACTACTCCTACTACTACGCCTACTACTCCTACTACTACTACTACTCCTACTACGCCTACTACTCCTACTACGCCTACTACTCCTACTACTCCTCCTACTACTCCTACTATGCCTACTACTACTACTACTACGCCTACTATGCCTACTACTACGCCTACTACTACTACTACTCCTACTACTACTACTATGACTACTACTACTCCTACTACTACTCCTACTACTACTACGCCTACTATGCCTACTACTCCTACTACTCCTACTACTACTACTCCTCCTCCTCCTACTACTATTACTACTACTCCTACTACTACTACTACTACTCCTACTACTCCTACTACGCCTACTATGCCTACTACTACTACTACTACTCCTCCTACTACTACTACGCCTACTATGCCTACTACTCCTACTACTACTCCTCCTCCTACTACTATTACTTCTACTCCTACTACTATTACTTCTACTCCTACTACTACTACTACTACTACTACTACTACTACTCCTACTACTACTACTCCTCCTACTACTACTACTCCTACTACTACTACTACTACTACTCCTACTACGCCTACTACTCCGACTACGCCCACTACTCCTACTACTACTACTACTACTACTCCTACTACTACTACTACTACTCCTACTACGCCTACTACTCCGACTACGCCCACTACTCCTACTACTCCTACTACTCCTACTACGCCTACTACGCCGACTACTCCGACTACGCCTACTACTCCTACTACTCCTACTCCCACTACTACTACTACACCTACTACTACTACTACTACTACTACGCCTACTACTACTACTACTCTGACTATGTCACTACTTATTGTTAAGTATTGTTTCTTTCTCGGAGTGTGTAGCGTCTGTGCTGTGGGAATTACCAAGTCTGTGTGATGATTGTTGATTGAGGCGATGGTTCATCACAGGAAACGATGATGATGTCAGCCTGTTGGAAGCGGCGGCCCAGAGTTTGTTTGTCCAGAGTTTCCTGTAGAACTCCCAGGGACTGGAGTGGACTGCCAGAGTCCAAGTCACAGGGAAGGAACTTCAAAGGCGGGACATTAAAACTAAGCACGCTTCATTTCCTGTTTGTTTGGGCTTAAGAGTCATGAGTTCCCAAAAAGTCCTTTTTACTGCTGAATGGAGCTCAGGGATCGGACAGTAACAATTCCTCCTGGAATTTTCCACCAATGGACTCAACATTTTAAGACAGGTTGAAAAATTGCAAGAGTTGATGTTTTGCACTGTTGGATCTCGAGTGTACGTCGTTCCTGTTATTCACCTCCAAAATGGCTTCGGGCCCGTTTGATACCAGAGCTTCCAGCAGCCTCGTGGGGATGCTGCTGCAGGTGCTGAAGATGGCTTCACGGAGGGCATCCATGGTCTGGAACTGACGTCCACTTTTGTCAACTTTCCTTACCACCCATCCCCAAATGGAAACTTTCTTCCCATGTCCCATGTTTGATGCTCTCCTGCCAATTCCAAACGGGCACTTTTGTGCCATCTGATGGTTATTGGTCTGCACCGGGTCCAGTACCAACCCTCCCTGGGCCCAGGATGGTCTTTCAAACGTCTGCTTAAACGTCTGGTTGGTTGATGAGCAGCTTGTTTCCCATTCATGCTTGCTATCAATTATTTAAAAAATAATTGGTCTCACCTCCATTTTTTCTTGGAGCTCTACTTAGAGCCTCCTTAAGGCTCCTCCTTCTGTGTGGCGTTTTCACTGATTGCGTTTTACCGTAAACGGGTCGCATCATGTCATTTCTGGAAGTAGATGTATGACTACCGGCTACCTACCCAGGTCCAGCAGTCGGGCTCCAATCCACTGGGGTCAGGACTCGGGTACCTGGAGCACATCTGCCAGCTTGTTGAGAGAATCGGCCACCTGCAGGAGACCAACCTTCAGCTTCAGAAGCAGATCTGCCGCTTGCAGAAGGATGGAGGGATGACAAAGACCAAAGAGGTGCACAGACTTCATTTGTCTTCATCTGTTGTTTCATATTCATGTTGGACGGTATAATAATTATACATGCAATACTTCTAATACGTACTTCTAAGACCTACATAATAGCTGGTAGGTGGGTAGGTGAGTAGGTGGGTGGGGGATGTGTGGGTGGTTCAGGTGGGTAGGTGGGGTTAGGAACTGGGAACTGATTATGGGATGCACTCAATTGTAATCTGATGCATGTTCAAATGAGACAAAACCGTTACCATTAGCGTTACCATTAGCATTACCATTAGCATTACCATTAGCATTACCATTAGCATTACCATTAGCATTACCATTAGCATTACCAAGGTTGTCAACAGCTTTTCTATGCTAACTATAACATTTACACATAAGCCATGTACTTTGCTGAAATTCCCTTGAAGCAATGAAGGTGCTGAGCAAGGCATTAATCTATTGTACTTGCAATCAAGGATGTAAGTAAGTACACATACTATAACAAAAACATAGAATAACTGCTCATCCATTCCGATTTAAACCCCTCATTGCCCATGTATTATTATTATGATTAATATTGTAATGATTGCATCATGGAATAAGGGACATCTCCCTGTCCTTTACATTCTTCAGGCTAACGGAATGTCGGCAAAGGGAGGCCTGATGCCTAAGATGTCAGAAATGTCTGTGGTTTCAACGGTTATGATTTTATTTCATATTCCGTCTGGTGTGAAGAAGAAGAATAGTGGGCTTTGCGTGTAGAATCTACTTTAGGCGTGGAAGCGTCATAAAATGCTGGTGTTCAGTCTGAGGTTGAACAATAACAAATATACCACGGGAAATACCACAAGCGTGTCGTCATGTGACCACCCACCCTCACAACTAAAATATCTGCTGGTTACGCAATGTTGCTGATGACCTGGTCTCCAAACTGTGGAATAGAATAAGAAGACACGCCCCAAACAACAGCGCTGGGGAGAAGGGCGAGAAAGGGAATATGTTTCTAGAAAGTGCAAAGCCAACTATTCTTCTTCAGAAGGGAATATGGAATAAAAGCATACAGATTAAAGCAGGGGTCTCAAACTCAATTCTTTTTACAAGCTCTGATAAAACATTCCACTGTTCTCAAATATCTTCATTTTTATTTTTGTACACAAAATAAGATCAAGAATAAAGAAAATCAATCAGTAATAAATAAATATAATAATAATAGAACGGCAAATAATTAAAATTTAAGAAAGCACATATAGTTGTTGGGTAAACAAATAATTTTTTTCAGATTAAAACAAAGCATTATTAGAGCCCTGTAGACATGACAAAACACGACTATAGTCACATTTATACTCTTTTTATTTACAACATATTGCGCAACTGCAGGGTCTTGAGACACATGCTAACTCGCAAACTAGAGAGCTAGCCAACTAAACGTTAGCCTTCAAGTTATTTCCTTTAAACTTAAATAGCCAAAAACTTACCACTTCCACACGGATAGGGAGGATAACTATTAACAGTTATTTAACCTTTAACATGAACATGAATCAAACGTAATAATTTTTTCTGGGTACATGATACCATACAGCATCCATATCAAACTTGCGCGGGCCGCACTAACATTAAACTTTCATATCAAGGCGGGGGCCTCAAACTAGTGTCCTGCGGGCCACATGTTTGAGACCCCTGGATTAAAGGAACAGGATCCACAATCCTTCCATGGGATGAACACACATCTTTCTCTTTCTTCACCTGAATGGAAACCTAGCTCACACGTTAGCATTGCTATTGGATGGCTATCAGCCGGAATTTTATTGAATCATTTACTGAGTACTTGTATGTATTCTACATTATAATTCAGAATACTGGCTGTATATACTTTTAGTCTTGTACTTGTAGTTAGGTGTGACGTCCAAAAAATAAAATTAAATAAATAATAATAATAATAATAATGATAATGATAAAAAGATAACAGGAAAAAGCTGCAAAAATGTGTTTGTGTATTTGGCAACAGGACTTCTTCCGACATCACTGCTGCTGCGGCGCAGCGAGCCTGGCTTTCCAGGACAAAAGCCAGGCCTGGTCACCCGGCGGGACGCTCCGTGATCTGTCAAGCATTCCCGAGGCCACGCAGCACCAACTCCATTCCACCCGGGAAGGTAACGGTAATATTTGACTCTTTTTGGATTGAGGTTCCTGCGTCCAGGTAGATTGTGGTTGGCCCCGACTCGCCGTGCAGTCTGCCTTTTACCCGAAGTCTGCAGGGATAGGCTCCAGCTCACCCGTAACCCTAAAGTTATGACTTACATCATCACATGTTTTTTATTGTTCTTGTGAAATCATGTACTTTGAATTCTGGAAAGAGTTTGGACACCCCTGGTCTAGTTAGTCTTGGGGGGTTCTGGGACTCCTGCAGAAATTCTACTGCAGCCTTGTCAGAGTGTCTTGTGCTGCCCGAGGCATCCTAGTGGTCCTGCAGGGAAGATACAACTGGGCCAGGAACACCAGCAGAATTCCTGGTGTCCTACTGGGCATCCTGGTGGTCCTGCAGGGAAGATACAACTGGGGCAGGAACACCAGCAGAAACTTGTTTATGTCACATAAACACCGGACAGCTTTCATGTTCATAAAATCCATAAAATACGGTCCATATGTTCCATATGTTCCATATGTTCCATATGTTCCTATTCACGCATTCTTTGCTGCCTGTTGGCTCTGCACTGATGGATTCTGCTGTGTGTTGCAGACATGAGCGGTTTGATACCCGAGCCCCTGTGGCGGAGAAGTGACCACTTCCACACTGATAGGCCAGAAGGGCTTCCCACTGTCTATCGGCCGGTGAGTCTTGTGTAGCTGTCGATCTTAGCGATATTAGCATGGTTTTCCCTTGGCGACTTCCCTCTATCACGATTTGGCAAAAAGAGAGCACCCGAAAGCACTAGGAAGGCACTAGGAGAGCACTCGGAGAGCACTACGAAAGCACTAGGAGAGCACTCGGAGAGCACTAGGAAAGTACTAGGAAAGCATTAGGAAAGCATTAGGAAGGCATTAGGAAACCATTAGGAAGGCACTAGGAAAGCACTAGGAAAGCATTAGGAAAGCACTAGGAAAGCACTCGAAGAGCACTAGGAAAGTATTAGGAAGGCACTCGGAGAGCACTAGGAAGGCACTAGGAAAGCACTCGGAGAGCACTAGGAAAGCATTAGGAAGGCACTAGGAGAGCACTCGGAGAGCACTAGGAAGGCACTAGGAGAGCACTCGGAGAGCACTAGGAAAGCATTAGGAAGGCACTAGGAGAGCACTTGGAGAGCACTTGGAGAGCACTCGGAAAGCATGAGGAAGGCACTAGGAGAGCACTCGGAGAGCACTAGGAGAGCATTAGTAAGGCACTAGGAGAGCACTAGGAAAGCACTAGGAAGGCACTAGGAAAGCACTCGAAGAGCACTAGGAAAGTATTAGGAAGGCACTCGGAGAGCACTAGGAAGGCACTAGGAAAGCACTCGGAGAGCACTAGGAAAGCATTAGGAAGGCACTCGGAGAGCACTAGGAAGGCACTAGGAAAGCACTCGGAGAGCACTAGGAAGGCACTAGGAAAGCACTCGGAGAGCACTAGGAAAGCATTAGGAAGGCACTAGGAGAGCACTTGGAGAGCACGAGGAGAGCACGAGGAAAGCATGAGGAAGGCACTAGGAGAGCATTCGGAGAGCACTCGGAGAGCACTCGGAGAGCACTCGGAGAGCACTAGTAAGGCACTAGGAGAGCACTAGGAAAGCACTAGGAAGGCACTAGGAGAGCACTCGGAGAGCACTCGGAAGGCACGAGGAAAGCACTAGGAAGGCACTAGGAAAGCACTCGGAGAGCACTCGGAGAGCACTAGGAGAGCATTAGGAAGGCACTAGGAAGGCACTAGGAGAGCACTAGGAAAGCACTAGGAAGGCACTAGGAAGGCACGAGGAAAGCACTAGGAAAGCACTAGGAAAGCACCAGGAAGGCACTAGGAAAGCACTAGGAAAGCACTAGGAAGGCACTAGGAAAGCACTAGGAAAGCACTCGGAGAGCACAAACCTCGGCCAAGAGCCAAAGGATCTCTGCCCATTTGTCATTTGCCCCATAAATATTAGACCTACATTTATTTATCTAAATAGTTAGATTGCTAATGTTAGCAATGCTAACATGTTAATATTAGCATACAACACCTACCATGATAGTATATGTCTTTATATTTGTCTAGCTATGAAAATGTTAAAAAAATGCTACTCTGCTAATGTTAACATGCTGGCTACGATCATGTTGGCATGCTAACACCTAGCATGATCGTGCTCAGTCTTTATATGTCTGCCTATTGAATGGATAAAAATGCAACAGTGTTGATGTTATCATGCTAGTAATGATATTGCTAAGTCTTTATATATGTATGTAACACTCCATGAAAGTAGCTACACATGCTCGTAATGCTAACATGCTAATATTAGCATGCTACCAGGAAGGCTAAATGTTATGTATTAGTTGAGAATTTTAACTTTGGAACGGTGTGAATTGGTTGAGATGTGTGGGAGTAGTTAGAGTAGAGTAGTTTTGCATTCCTAAAAAAGGGAATGTCAAGAAAAGTGGGAATTTTTCGGTATGTGAAAAATAGCATGAATGTCCCAAATGTTGAATGCTTTGATGTTGGCTCGGTCTGAGAAATGTGGAACTAGCTAGAACTCCTTAGTTCCAAGGCATTTTGGGATCACCCCCAAAATGAACGCCATCAGTTCTCCCATATCCCATTCCCAACAATCCCTGAAACTTCCATCCAAGTCCATTGCGAACCCTTCAAGTTATTTTGAACAGCATGACCGCTTCTACCTTGTTGTTCAGGCATTTTGGCAAATCTGGTGCTTGTGTGTCTCACGAACATTACAGTAACAGGACTGCCATCTGTGACCAGTGTGGAATACTACTGGAATACTACTCATCCATATGGTTGTTCCGGTTTTACTGAGGGGCGTAAACCATTGTGTGTATGAAATATGACAAAGTTATGTGTTATGGTTTCAGATGAGGGACTACCACACGTTGGGTCGGGTTAAAGACCTGGTGAAGAGAACTAAGTTGGGACTGTCCAGCACCTCCTTGAAGACGTCGTGTCCACAGTTGTACAGGTGAGCACCAGTGGCTTCTATCCATGCATGTTGACATCTTCATCATCAACGTTGGATGACGACAACGGGAAGAAACAATGATGTCAAAAGTTTCCCCAACATTTGCTATCTTCTGGTTCCAACATGGAACATAGTCAGTGATGGTGTGGCTATGTTTTCAGGCCCGATCTGGGACGAGAAGATCTTGCTGGCAGAAACAGGAACTCCATGATTGTCTTGGGACACCACGGCAAAGTGGACATCCCCTGGCTGCAGTAAACCCCCAGGTTGCTTTGGTCTTGTTCACCAGTACCGTGCATCACAGCCATCATGGATTCATTCATTTATTTGTCATGATAGAACCATGATATCACCATCATAGAGTGAGAGAGTGTTGTTGGAATTGTGATGTTGCGAGTTGAATGGAATGGATCCTTGAACATTTCATGTCAATGTCATTTAACACACATTTTGTTATATAATTCAACTTCTTTATGAAATGGCTGACACTCGCCATGTTCTTTGGCCCCACGATGGGTTATTTTGCACTTGTATCTGATACAAAACAGCACAGAGGCAAAGGGGTTTGCTGGGTTAGCGAGCTGTGCTGAGTTGAAAGCCGAACCAAGGAGGTTCTAGAGCAGGGGTGCTCACACTTTTTCAGCATGCGAGCTACTTTTAAAATGACCGAGTCAAAATGATCTACCCACTACAAAAATGCAAAACATCTATTTATTTTCAAATGTATTGAAGATTATTTGTACGTACAATGTATGTTGATGTACCTTACATAACCAAATGAGCCAATATTGCAAAACACACATAATTAACTATTAACATTTTTTGTAATTACCTGAGTTTACTTTGATGACTTGCACTGAATTGAACCAGCCAGGGATGCATAGTCCGGACAGTAGCTGCTGATAGCCAGCCTCAAGCACACTTCCAAATGTTTATTAGTCATGGATAATATCCATATAATATTCCATATCTGTATGGAAGTGATATGTTTTTTGCCTTTTTACTTGGTCCAGTTTTTGCCTTTTTACTTGGTCCAGCTCCTTCACTCATTTTAGTGACCATAAACTTTAGCGAGGGCTTAAAATCTGACGCAATTTGCCGACTAGCTTAGCACTTCGCATCGCTGTTTACGCATGAGCGGTGACCTAAAGGTCAAAATTCAGTTGTCATCTGACTGGTTGTCCTGTATGTCAATCAAGTAACGGGGATGGATGATAGGCTGACATCGTAAGTTCTGCTGCACTTAGAGACGTTGTTTGATTTGATTGGTCGCCCGAAGGGCAACATTCAGTTGTCATCTGAATGGCTGCCCTGTATATTAATCAAGTGACGGCATTGATGCTGGGATGATATTTTTTTAATGTCACGCCGCGATCGACCAGCGATCGACCAGTACCACCTCCGCGATCGACCGGTAGCTCGCGATCGACTTAATGAGCACCCCTGTTCTAGAGGGTCCATGGAGAAAACATTCCATTTCAGCCAAGGGAATATGCCATGTATGCTCACACCAGCACCCGGGAATAACAAGATGAATGATTTGATGCTTCAATGGGGTGAATCGGATGAAGTCGGAGTATGATAATATGATAGTATGATAATAATAATAATAATAATAAAGAAAAATTGCAGAGAAATACAATAAATAACATTTATACAAATATAATTAATGTGAATTAATTATAATAAATGTTAAATAAAATAAATAACATTTAGCAGACGTAAATGTCTCTGAGTCCTTGTGTGAGTACTCACGTCAACGCCTCCATCTTGTGGTCACAAGGAGATACAACATAGACATATTTCAAAGATATAGTTAGTATATATAGTAAGTCACTATTAACTTGCCAATCACATGCTTGGCATTATTCTGTCAGCGGTCTTTTGGGAATCTTTTGGGAACTCCGGCTGGGATCGCTTCACTTTTCAGCGGAATTGGAATAATGGTGACTCCCTCAGTTCCCAGTGCGTAGGATGCTTCTGTTGGGGAACTGTACTCCAGGGAATGTTGGGCGGACAAATGTGGGGCCAAATGACGACTGATGCGGAATACAGGAACTGCAAAAATTCCAAGTGTACAATTGTGGACGCGCCCTACGTGACTATAATCCCTTTTTGTCTCCTCCTCTCCAAATCCGCCCAGATGGCGTCACACAGACGAAGACTGACGGTGATTCAAAACGGGAAGGGGAATGAAAAGAACGAAGACTGGAAACGAGAAAGGAGTCCAAGCCGAAGATGCCAGAAAGGCGGAAAGAAAGTCTATGGAATTTAGTTCGCATTCCAAACAAGCTGCACAGGAACTTGGTCAAATGACCTTCATTTACTGTACGAGCGTGCGTTTACATGGCAAAAGAATCATAAAGGTGCAATAACCGATCATTATTTGATAATAAAACGATGTTTCCCAAGTGGCGGACATGTTGGCGTGCATGCAGATGTATCGTATATTAACGGTTACATAAGATCAAAACTGTGCTCCTCGCTCCTCTTTACTCCTCCATTTACTCCGACAAAGGCTGCTCTGCTTTTCTTTCTACGGTGGAAACAATTTTTTGATTTTGATTTTCAACCCCAGCGTTTGGCGCCATAACCGAAACGGAGCGTATGTTGCTTGCACATTTACTCGTGGCTTTGTCCACAATCTTACGGAGATTGGCGGATCATAAAGGATCTCTGCCAGTTGGCATGGTCTCCCTTTGCATATCATATTTGATATCTTATCTAAGACAGCTTTTCCGCTTTTGGCCTTTGTGGTCATTTTGTTGTGTGGTTTGACTGCAGTGACAATAAAGTTTTCATACACGGACAAAGCTTTCTTCCTGTTAGTAGCTGTGGCCTTTTTGATCTGATCAACCAATCAGAACTGGCGGCCTGTCTCTATGATCTGATCAACCAATCGGAACTGGGGTCCTACCCATTTTGATCTGATCAACCAATCGGAACTGGGGTCCTACCCCTTTTGATCTGATCAACCAATCAGAACTGGCGGCCTGTCTCTATGATCTGATCAACCAATCGGAACTGGGGTCCTACCCCTTTTCATCTGATCAACCAATCGGAACTGGGGTCCTACCCCTTTTCATCTGATCAACCAATCAGAGCTGGTGGCCCGCCTCTTTGATCTGATCAACCAATCGGAACTGGGGTCCTACCCCTTTTGATCTGATCAACCAATCGGAACTGGGGTCCTACCCCTTTTGATCTGATCAACCAATCGGAACTGGGGTCCTACCCCTTTTGATCTGATCAACCAATCAGAACTGGCGGCCCGCCTCTTTGATCTGATCAACCAATCAATATCAGAAATCTGGTTGGCTTTAAAAAGCCAAAGTCAGATTAGATTGACATGGCAACACTTGGCTCGAACCGTTAACATTCCGGATGTCCTTCATGACGAATACCGAAGGTGCTTACTAGTGGAGATTCGAAACTGAGGATTGCGCTCCAAAGTCCAGAACGCTAACCACCACACCATGGCGGGCTCTACTGGAAGCACGACTGCTGGGAATAAATTAGCCTTCAAGGAAAAGGTTTGAAATGTAGGTCAGTGCTTCTGCTCATGGTTAGGCCAGCAGAGATGACCTTGCTGACCCTGAGTACATATCGGCATCTTCCATCTCCATTTTTGTCCATTTTTGCACGACTCTAGGTAGCAGGAGTACGGTAGAAGCCGAGTCATATTGCGGGCAATCCTGCAGGGGAGCAGAATACTCATGGCGGAGTTTGAACACGGTGTAAGTACATGCATACCAATCTATTACTGTAACAGGCAAAGAGGGTTGGTATCAGTATGCAGTATTTCTATTTGACATGCGGTATTACTTCCTTTTGACCTCATTGCACACTTTTTCTCAAGACTGGTATTTATTAGTCGATTACCGGTGGCCTCCAAAGCCACAGCCATTGGTCACAGCTTGTTTGAGATGTGAGTTTTTGGTGAGGGATCAGAAGTCTTTATCCCAGCCAGATGTCTCATCCGGGATCACCTCTGTGTCGGCAGGGAAGATGTCAAAGCAACTGTGATCCAGGGGGCCTTGCAGCTGGCGGAATAAACCATGTGATCACAAAAAGTGGTGGTGTATCTAGACCAGGGGTCTCAAACATGCGGCCCCCACCTTGATATGAAAGTTTAATGTTAGTGCGGCCCGCGCAAGTTTGATATGGATGCTGTATGGTATCATGTACCCAGAAAAAATTATTACGTTTGATTCATGTTCATGTTAAAGGTTAAATAACTGTTAATAGTTATCCTCCCTATCCGTGTGGAAGTGGTAAATTTTTGGCTATTTAAGTTTAAAGGAAATAATTTGAAGGCTACCGTTTAGGTCGCTGGCTCTCTAGTTTGCGAGTTAGCATGTGTCTCAGGACACTTTATCAGAGCTTTTCTTGTAGAAAATCGAAACCAAAGCAAAGTTTTTTACATTTTTTTGTTTTTAATAAATGCGTTTTTTTTTTTTTTTTTTGGAAAACCTGATGCGGTCCAGTCTCACCCAGACCCGAGCTCCAGTGGCCCCCCAGTAAATTGAGTTTGAGACCCCTGATCTAGAAGATGGTGAACAGGTTTTGGCATGCCCCTTCACCCCGAGTGGGCAATTGTGAACAAGTCCTAGCTGATCTCACCTCTCTCTTCAGAGGAGACGTTAGCTTGTGACGCCTTAATCCCTCCCAGTTGAACCCCTGGAACCACCTGTGGAAACGGTCGCAAACGTTCATTCCGACGTCCATTCAGGTCCATCGACCGTCGTTGATTCTTGGGTAGTTATTAGTACACACATGAAAAAAATACAATGCTTGACAGAAATCTTCCATGAAAAGCAGAAGTACGAGGAATGGTACACAAATGTGTTAAACGGACGTACTTGTGCTTCTTGATGTCGGTGATGCCATTCTTTTTGTTTCCCAGCCTTTGCACGGGATTTAACCTGAACACAGAAGGACAATGCGCTTTAAGGTCATTACCAAACTGGTGTCATTACCTAAATATTAGGACTGGTACTGCATTAAAAAAAGTTCTCCCATTTCATGTGGAAGTGGTACGTTTTTAGTCTCTTACTTGGTCCTTCCCCACTCCATTCGAAAAGGCTACCTTGTTAGCTCAATGTTAGCTCGGCTCAAATAAGCACACTTTACATCATAAGAACCGGAAGACTGGAAGCCACGGCTGGCAGCCATATTTTGGTGCATGCCGTGGACGCCACGGGATCCAGATATTTAAGACGTTTTGGTTGGTGGAGGGGTGATGGTGGGTCCCACAGACAAACTCGTTTTCAGGTTTTCATACCACTGGTCGTTATTACCCGATGCGGGGCCATACTTGCAAAGTCTCCTGATGAGGTCATCTGGACGCTTGCCTATTCGCTTTGGAAAGTCGACTTTTTCAATGCCATGGAGGACCACCGTGTAGACCTTTATGGGGTCTGAGCCAGAAAAGGGTGGACTGCAGAAGGGAAAAAAAGAAAAAGCCACCACCAGACATGAGGAATAAAAATATGGCTGCACCAAAACACACGCACACTCAAACCAGCGTCATGGTCTGGCTTACTTGCCAGTTAGGAGTTCAAATATGAGGATTCCCAAAGACCAGCAGTCAGCTCCAAAGTCATGGCCCTTGTTCATGATGACTTCTGGGGCCACATACTCTGGGGTCCCACAAAATGTCCAAGTTTTCTTTCCGAGACCAATTTGTTTAGCAAAGCCAAAGTCTGCCTGTGGAAATACGGAAACATACAATCAGAATACCCGGTATTTACTTTGGAACTTCAAAGTACCCACTTACCATCTTGACATAACCTTTGGCATCGAGGAGAAGGTTTTCAGGTTTGAGGTCTCTGTAGACGACCCCCATGGTGTGGAGATACTCAAAGGCCTCCAAGACACAACCGATACAAAATCTGGCCGTGGAATCATCAAAATAATTCCTAGTAGGAGAGAATGCAGACATGGTAATACTTGTGGTATATTGTACGCTCAACTCCAAAAATATTGCACCAGTGAGGCTCACTCCTTTCATTTTTCAGTAAAAACATGATCATGAATTGGCATGGCATGGAATATCGAATGTTTGATGAACATGTAACATATGTACCATAATCCCCCCCATTATCGCAGTCAATTTATACAAAGTATAAATATATGGAATAATATAATAATATATAGTATAATATAATAATATAATATAATATAATAAATAGATGGAATATTTGATTACGACCTTCTAAATATGTTTTTTTAAACATTACTAGAGCCCTCCAGACATGAAATAACACCCCTATAGTCACACATAATTATTATTTTTTTTATTATTATTTTTTGTTTTCACATAATTATAATAATACTATTCCCTATACCTTCTAACGTTTGAAACCAAAAAAACTAGCTTATGTTAACTTATGTCAGTTATGTTAGCTCCGTTAACTTTGGAATCTTAAGTTCAGAACAACCCTGGAGGCTAACTTCCTTGTTAGCAAGCGGCGGCTGTCTCATCACAGTTAGCCATTTTGTTGTGAATAAGGAATAACGACGACGGGGTGTTATTTAATGCCTACGGCCCAGATTTGGAAAGTCAAACTGTTTTCTACTTCACAAAAATTGACGATAGCCAATTAATCGTTTTTTTTTTTTTTATGGAAGAGGGATGAGATGCCCACTAAAATCCACTTGTGTGTCCCGTTCCAGGACACTTGACTCACATGTCCCGCAGCACAGTCCACAATTCTCCACCCAGACACGCCTCCAACAGCATGTAGACACATTTGCTGTCCCGAAATGTTCGAAATAACCTAGAGTGGATACAGAGAGGTCAACGTGGCAGATTTCTCTTCGTTATTATGATCAGCATTTCTATTGTGGTGCTTGCATTCCACATTAAAATCCTGTCCCATACGCCGGTACACCATTCCAAAAACGCACGTCCACAAGACTGCCTTTTGAAACAACTTATGAAACAACTTATGAAACCAATCATAAATGGAAGTCGCTAAGTCGTAGCAGACATTTATCAGTTAATCAGTTCATCAATCCAGCAAACATCAGGACTCCTTTAAAAACATCATGGCATACATTTCTTAGAACAGTTCTTATGATAACACATTTCTTATGACATTTCTTATGATAACACTAAAGGCTCGGTTCGAACCAACCACACACACGCTTGCTGAAGTAGACTTTTGCTTTTAAGGACCTACTTATGTGTGTGTATGTATGTATGTATGTATGTATGTATGTATGTATGCATGTATGCATGTATGTATGTATGCATGCATGCATGCATGCATGCATGCATGCATGCATGCATGCATGCATGTATGTATGTATGTATGTATGTATGTATGTATGTATGTATGTATGTATGTATGTATGTATGTATGTATGTATGTATGTATGTATGTATGTATGTATGTATGTATGTATGTATGCATGCATGCATGCATGCATGCATGCATGTATGCATGTATGTATGTATGTATGAATGAGTGTGTGTGCGTGCGTGCGTACATGCGTACGTATGTATGTATGTATGTACGTATGTACGTATGTAAGAGTATGTAAGAGGCCACAAACATACATGTATGTATGTGTGTGTGTGTGTGTGTGTGCGTGCATGCGTGCGTGCGTGTATGTATGTACGTATGTACGTATGTAAGAGTATGTAAGAGGCCACAAACATGTATGTATGTATGTATGTGTGTGAGTGAGTGAGTGAGTGAGTGAGTGTGTGTGTGTGTGTGTGTGTGTGTGTGTGTGCGTGCGTGCATACGTATGTACGTACGTACGTATGTATGTATGTACGTATGTAAGAGTATGTAAGAGGCCACAAACATACATGTATGTATGTATGTATGTATGTATGTATGTATGTATGTATGTATGTATGTATGTATGTATGTATGTATGTACGTATGTACATATGTACGTATGTATGTATGTATGTACGTATGTAAGAGTATGTAAGAGGCCACAAACATACATGTATGTATGTGTGTGTGTGTGTGTGTTTGTGTGTGTGTGCGTGCATGCGTGCGTGCGTGTATGTATGTACGTATGTACGTATGTAAGAGTATGTAAGAGGCCACAAACATGTATGTATGTATGTATGTGTGTGAGTGAGTGAGTGAGTGAGTGAGTGAGTGAGTGTGTGTGTGTGTGTGTGTGTGTGTGTGTGTGTGTGCGTGCGTGCATACGTATGTACGTACGTACGTATGTATGTATGTACGTATGTAAGAGTATGTAAGAGGCCACAAACATACATGTATGTATGTATGTATGTATGTATGTATGTATGTATGTACGTACGTATGTACGTATGTATGTATGTATGTACGTATGTACATATGTGCATATGTATGTATGTATGTACGTACGTACGTACGTACGTATGTAAGAGTATGTAAGAGGCCACAAATATCCCTTTTTCTAAATATCCCTACTTGTGTGGATGCGGCCTGACTGTTTGCACACTAAAGGTCCCCCAAAAAATCATCAATACTTACTAGGATTTACAAACAAATTGATACTTATTACTTCATCAATACTTAGGGTTTACAAACAAATGGATACTTATTACGTCATCTTATTACTGTTATGTTTGATTCTGTCAGCTTGGTACCGTAATGTTGGCTGGATGGAAGCACGCAAAGAATGTTGGGATTTGATGGGTTGATGAAGGTCAGTGGAGAAGGAGGACACATTTGGAGGAGCCTTGGTGGACTTGGTGGACTTTCTAACTGGGCCAGTCTTGGGGCAGCACAATGACGCCATGCAGCCTACGGACCCCGGGTTCAAAGTCATTGACTTGTTTTGACCTGTGTTTCTACCTCGGGGTGGTTCCAGGTTTTCTTGAGCTACGATCTGAAACGTTGATGAGTTGATGAACAGACTTGACTTTAATGCTCGCTTTGCTGACTCCATATCTTTTGTCTGGCTTCCATTTATTCTGTCTGCACTTGACCACGCCTCCTCTCCATTTGGCTGCATTTTCCTGCTTTCAGTTTCAAGGTCAGTTTCAGTACAGATCAGTGAATACGTACAACCACTTTCTCTAGTATTTCAACTGGGGGGGTCTGTCATGATAAAATAATTGAGACAGACATAGGTCTGGGTTCTTATGACATAAGCTGACCTAGATGCTGCGTGACAACAGGGTGGGAAAGTTGACATTTCGGCTGAACTTATCTAAAAAAACTGAAAAGCTGCTTACTTAAGGCTTTTGTTCTTGAAAGTCATAGTCCAGATAAATTTCATCATGACGTGGGCTTGGAGACACAAGCATTCTGTAGCACTCTCCTTAGCAACCCAGTAGCCACGTCCTTAGCAACCCAGTAGCCACGTCCTTAGCAACCCAGTACGGCTCGGAGAACGTTTTCCTCCAACTCCAATATCTCAGCATACGTGGTCGCTGAAGCAGATTATGTCTATGTGTGGGTTCGTACTGCGAAACCCCCCCGGCTGGAGAACGATCTGACACACCTGATGATAAAGGCTGAGTTGCTTTGCAGAAGGATATTCTTCTCGGAGTAAACGTGTTCTTGCTGCCTGGTGTCCACAACATGCTTCTTCTTTATGCATTTCAGAGCAAACGTGGTGTCCTCGTCCTTAAGCTTCACCTGCAACAGCGTAAACACGCAAGAAAACCACCTCGCTAAATCTTCCACAGATGCACAAAAAATTGATTAAAGGGGAATCTTCTTTTTGGAATGTTGCTCATCATTCCCAATCCCAAGACATATTTCTTTCCCTTGTCTGTGCATTCTAACATGACAAAAGGAGTTAATACGAGCTAGCTAAAATGCACACCATTGGGATACTTTGTCCTAAAAACGACTTTGCAAGCCTCAGCAAGATGCTCGTTTGATCTGAGCACCAGGATTCGTCTTTGCTGAAAGATACAGCTATTCCATCGGTCGGCATCCCATTGGGAGCGAACATTGGAAGCAATAAAACAATTCCCTGCCTGGGGGAAGAGGGCGTCTTACCTTGTTGACGGACGTAGCGATACGTCCGATCAGTGGGTCTCTAATGTTCTAAATCAGGGGTCTCAAACTCAATTTACTTGGGGGCCACTGGAGCTCGGGTCTGGGTGAGACTGGGCCGCATCAGGTTTTCCAAAAAAAAAAAAAAAAAATGCATTTATTAAAAACAAAAAATGTTAAAAAAACTTCGCTTTGGTTCCAATTTTCTACAAGAAAAGCTCTGATAAAACATTCCACTGTTCTCAACTATCTTACTTTTTATTTTTCTACACAAAATAAGATGAAAAATAAATAAACAAATCAAGAATAAAGAAAATCAATCAATCAGTAATAAATAAATGAATATAATAATAATAATAAAATGGCAAATAATAAAAAGTTAAGAAAGCACATATAGTTGGTGGGTAGACAAAGGATTTTTTTCAGATTAAAATGAACAAAGCATTATTAGAGCCCTGTAGACATGACAAAACATGACTATAGTCACATTTATACTCTTTTTATTTACAACATATTGCGCAACTGCAGGGTCTTGAGACACATGCTAACTCGCAAACTAGAGAGCTAGCGACCTAAACGGTAGCCTTCAAGTTATTTCCTTTAAACTTAAATAGCCAAAAACTTACCACTTCCACACGGATAGGGAGGATAACTATTAACAGTTATTTAACCTTTAACATGAACATGAATCAAACGTAATAATTTTTTCGGGGTACATGATACCATACAGCATCCATATCAAACTTGCGCAGGCCGCACTAACATTAACCTTTCATATCAAGGTGGGGGCCTCAAACTAGTGTTGTGCGGGCCCCATTCGGCCCGCGGGCCGCGTGTTTGAGACCCCTGTTCTAAATAATGAAAATAGGGCAAGATACTGTAAGTATTCCACGTTATCATCAATGATCAGCATGGCCATAGAACCAGAAAACATTTTAGGGGCTTTCCCAGTCAAAATAGATGTCTCCCAATGACATCCATTGTTAGCTAGCTCATATTAAGTCGTTACGATGCACAGAAAAGGGAAATAAATATGTGTTGATGTTTCATATTAGGATCGGGAATGGTGGGCAGAAGTCCCAGAAAGTGCCGTTCCCCTTGAACCTCCCCTGAATGTACAGTGGATGCTGCTGCCAATATCGTCATTCAAAAAATGACCACTCACCAACTCCACCCGTCCAAATCCTCCCATTCCCAAAGTCGCTACGACCTGCAGATCCTGGAAAGGCTGATGATGTGGCAGAAGCATCATTTTCTCCTTTAGACGTATCAGCTCTTGGGCATCAGCGGAATCAACCTGCGGCGAATGAGGCCTGAGACAGAAGGTATGGCGTGATATTCAAATCATTTCCGATGGTAGAGGCCGTGACCTCTTGCACTCACAGGGCGTTCCTCCTCTCATCACTCCTGGAAAGTTCTTCTATGTATTCCTTCAAGTAGGCCTGGAGTTCCTCGTAGGTTCCCACCATCTGGTTGAAGTTACTGGTGAAAAAGCCAAACAAATATTGCTCTACTTCAATGAAGCTCTACTTGGAACTGATCCTGACATGTTGACCAGGCGTGTCGAATACAAGCGGCTACTCACTCCCTGTCCACCACCAGACACTGCGTCCCATCTTCACTGCAGACGATGTTGGCTGAGCGAAGATCTTCACTGCAAGGATCGAGGATGGAGGAAAGATAGCCTCAAGCAACTGTTGGCCGAGTTTGACCATCACAACAATTTCACATCCATTTATGTGAGAGGAACCTGGAGGAAACCCACTCAAGCAAACTCCTCACAGAGGATGAAGGGAAGTTCTCACTGGAGGGATGCTACCATTCTTGGCTTAGTAAATAATTCACTCATGCCAAACATAACGAGCAAATCTTCTTGAGTCCAAAGCCAAACACTGACGTTTTTGCCCGACGTTTCCAGGACCAGTTCCTCATAGGTTAGAACACGTCATCTAAACTCCACACGAGCAAGCCCTTGGGCAATGGAGGCAAGAGAAGAACTCCTACAAGGAAGAAACCTTGTACAAAGCTTCATCTTCAAAGATTCATCTTCTCCAAAGCTGCCCAGTTCAGTTCTTCATAGACTTTTAGGTTAGTTGGTCAAATCAGGCTCGGTGGTGGGCTGGGACTTTAACTCAGGGTGGGGCTGTGGTTTGTGAATAAGCACCAAACTGACAGGTCAATGACCCAACAAAGATCTAGTCACGTACCTGATGAGCGCCTTCTCTCCAAAGTAGTCTCCGACTCCGAGGGTCTTGATTTCCTGAGGCTCAGAGAAGCCCTCCGCGCTTTGCGTGACAATCACCTTCAAACAGGAACATGTCACTTTGAAATAAAAACTGGTCAGGTTTTTTTTTGTTTCCTGCTGGTTGACATGGCGTGGAGCACTGGAGGTGCCCCCCCCCCCCAGACCCTAAAGTTCATGCCTTATATCTCGTCTATCATTCACAGCAGTGAGGGCGTGGCTAGGTACTAGGTACTAGGTACTAGGTACTAGGTACTAGGTACTAGGTACTAGGTACTAGGACTTACTTCTCCTTTTGCGATGATGAAGAATGTGTTCCCCTCTTCACCTTCTCGAATAATGTACTCTCCTTTCTCAAAATAGTCCTACAACAAAAAAGCGTCTTTGTCATCGAGTCAACACAGGAAACTACAGACCTGATAATCAATTCAAGATAATCAATTCAAGATAATCAATTCAAGAGAAAGACTCACAATTTCAAGACAATCAACAATCTTGGCAAGTTTCTCTTCAGGCAGCTCTCGAAGTAGGGACACACTTGCAAAAAAAAAAAAAGAGATTTAGGAAAAAACCGAACCAGTTTCTTTGGCACCTGATCGCAGTGGAACTTCAGTTCCCATAATGCTTAGAGTTCAGCGCCAGGAAGTAGAACATTGAACGTTTTCAAGTCTTATGCCAAATCTTAGGTTAGTTTGATCAAGTGTGGAATTGTCACAGGTTCCATTTGGACCGCTTGGAATTGGGAACACTGGGAGAGGAAAGAAATCACCCACAGCAGTTGCATGGTCCAACGGAGCTGAGGTCAGCGTCTTTTGGAAACGTGAAAGACGAGCCCAAAGAGTCAAGTGCAGATTGTGTTGGCAGACCGGACAGGACCGGACAGGACCGGACCTTATTTAGCAAGTACTTGTGTAATACTGCATACAGTATACGTAATGTGTTACACCCTGAAATGCCACCTCGGAAGAAAGTCCTGGTTTTCCAAGTAGCAACCGTGTGATGGAGCATAAAGACCAAGGTGATCGTTGACGTCGATGGTGTCCATCTTTTATTCTGTTCTCTGTAAACGGGGCTTCACTGGAGCGATGGGCATGCCAACTTCCTTGAGGGAATCCCAAAGAACTCCCAAAGTCAGACTGCGAGGGTTCCTCACCTGCTCAAAAAACTGAAATATTCCTCATGCTGGGCTTGTGCGGTCCGCATCACGATAACCTGGAATGTCCGGCGGTCCAAGGCCCAGATGTGGGACTGGGTCACAGCTGTGAATGAAAAGATCACGGTGACGTGAAATCAGGCGGGGACATTGTGACCAATCAACTGTGCCCCCCAACGCCAACATCCGCCAACCAATGTTTTTACAACAGGTGCCGGTTTTTTATTGTGACATGCTGATTGGTCCGTCTCCGTGCAAAGTCTCCCCAAGGCGCAGCACCAGCAGAATGGTGTGTTCACTGACCTTTTACAGTGGCCGTCCTCTTACAGTTATACAGTATGGCCAGTTCCCCAAACGCTGTCCCGGGACGCATCTCACCAAGCAACTTCCCACTCTGGACCACCTCCAGCAAGCCGTCTGAAAGGTACCACATTGAATACCTTCATTGTACTTCTACTCTTTTGTACAAGACTCATAGACTCATTGTACTTCTAGTTGTTAGCAGCGAGCTGACCTGCTAGAACGTAGAGGTAGTTCCCACATTGGCCCTCCTGGATGACCGTCTGTCCTTGGCCGTAAACCTTCTCGTACATGCACTCCACCATCTCCCTCAGGGGTTGCGGCTCCAGTCTTTTCAGGAAGTCGTTGTTCATGATGGCATCGTTCAGCATCTTGGTTGTTCTGCCATGGACAGAAGAAAATCAAGTTCTCATGCAAGTAAAGGACATGCAGAAGGTCGGAGGTTCTGTCCTGGGTTCTTCTCCACTGGGCTGTTTTTACTTTGTGCCATCTCAGGGATTCTTGGGCCGTACTCCCACCAGACCAGGGCTCAGCTGGGAGTATTCCCAGGAAGGGGTGGCGTATGTGTGTGTCGTTCCTCATTTCCATATCACACAGATGTTGTCTTTGGAGAACATTCAGAACATTCAAGCAGCTGGCGGATTGATTGGCGCGTTGTGGGCAAGCAAAGCCACTCAAGGCGAGCCCATAATGAGTCTATCTGCATTTAAATCCCAACGCTTTTTGTTCAGATCTGCATAAGCAGCGTGGGCGGAGCTTTGCTTGTTTTCATCCGACTGCTTGTCCCACATTTCCTAAAGACGAGATCGGCAAACGTTGCGGAAGGAAAGAAAAAGTGTGACCGTGGAAAAGCCTGCCAACGTGGCAGTAATTCCGTTCACATCTTTCCTGCTGATGTGCTCTATGGTAGCCATCGTAATCATTTTATCATTGATAATATTGTGAATAATGCTATATATATTATTGATATTATTATTAACATCCTTTTGATTCTTGTATTAGGAATATTCTGAATTCCAATTATGTGAATATTATGAGTAATAATACGCTTGTTCACCTCCATCTATGGTGTCCATGCAGTTTTTCTATGCTTGAAAAATATTGCCAAAATATTAAATTTCCTGTAAATAAGGAAGCCTTCTGTGATCATGGTCGGACCTGGATCAACCAACCATGACAAAGGAGGGATCAGTCGATAGCATTTTGGAATATTATGGGGGACATGACAGCGGTGGGATGATCCACTCTGACGGTCCAGGTACCAAACTCGGTGGTATCAACTTACTGTGAATCTTTCCGGATGGGTTTCACCGTGGAAATGTGCGTAGGCCTCAGCCCCCCACAGAAGTTGTCAGAAGTGGGTTCAGCAGAGACTCCTTCTTTGGCTTTGAGCCTTCGGTGGACCTCCATGGCCACCCTGTGGAAATGACCGGGACCCTGGTTGATGACGCTGAAGCGGCGTGGACTAATCCCTGGTGGCGAGCATCCCAAGCTGTTGTACCCGATAGCATCCTGCAGTTTGTCAATCTGAGAGACCTTGGCCTCCAACTCTTTCTGGAGATGCTGCAACTGAAGTTCTTGGGCCTTCAACTCCTGGTCCCGCTGCGTGAGCTTCCCCTCCAGGTAGGTTATTCGCAACCTTGCATGAGAAATTGGAATTAAAATCAGTACGAGCGATTGGGCAAAGAGCCCAGTGCTGCCATATTGGGATAACCAAGTCTATGTAGGACCAGGACTCAGGTGTTTGTCATTCAGTACCAAAGATGTACAGTATGGATACCTTTTTAGAACCCCCAACGCTGGGTCCCAAAAACATGGGGGGATTGAGCGAGCATGGAGGTGTGTAGCGTGCAGAAGGTCAGGCACACATAGCTCACTTCCATTTGTGAAATGCTTTATAGCGTTATATTTGTATTATATATTTGTATTTGATATTTTTATATTATATTTTATATTTGTAAATCATCTTTTATTTGGATTCTTTATCTTGATATACTTGTTGACTCAGCTGTCACAAAAAGAAAGAAAGTCATAGTGATAGTTAGAGTTATAGTGATAGGAGCACCCAAAAATGGCATAAAATGCCAAAATTTTAGGGTGGCAATTTTTGACAAAAAACAAGGGGTTAGTATGTTGGTTTTTTCAGTTTTTTTCAACTTGCTTCTAATGCACTTTTCAGGTCAAAAAACAGGGGAAACCTCACACACACTCAACAGGGGCGCCAAGATCCCCCCCCAAAATGGCATAAAATGACAAAATTTTAGGGCGTCAATTGTTGACAAATTTTGACAATTTTTGACAAAAAACGTAACGTGTGTTGTTTTTTTCATATTTTTCATTTTTTTTCAACTTGCTTCTAATGCACTTTCCAGGTCAAAAAACAGGGGAAACCTCACACACACTCAACAGGGGCCCCAGGAGCACCCAAAAATGGCATAAAATGTCAAAATTTTAGGGTGTCAATTTTTGACAAAAAACATAACGTATGTCGTTATTTTCCGTTTTGTTCCATTTTTTTCAACTTTCAGCTTCAAATGCAGTTTTCGGGTAGGAAAAACAGGGGAAACCTCACACACACTTAACAGGGGCCCCAGGAGGCGTGTAGCGTGTAGAAGGTCAGGCACACATAGCTCACTTCCAAATGTGAAATGCTTTATAGCGTTATATTTGTATTATATATATTTGTATTTTATGTTTTATATTAGATTTATATTTTATATTTGTAAATCATCTTTTATTTGGATTGTGCTGTTTATCTTGGTAAACTTGTTGACTCAGCTGTCACAAAAAGAAAGAAAGTCAAAGTGATAGTTATGCTTGAAATGTATGGTTTTCCAACCTTTTTTAGTCGGGAGCTGATATTTTCCTGAAACTTATCTATGCTCTACTGCTGATTACTAAAGAGCAGAAAAAGGTAGAGACCAACTTTATTTTTCCATTTCTTCTTTGGCCAGCGTCCATGTTGATATAGCCCCAGAAGACGATATTCTGTATGCCTTGAAAGATCCATCAAAAAGGTTTAAAATGGCCGCTACTGTCCTTACTGTCCCATTGAATGAGTTAAGGGCTGATGTTGGCTTCCAAAGCCAACCAGTTGGTATGGAAACCACGAGTCCTCGGTTGACACGAATAGTTTCGACTCTAGCCCAGTGTACTACACGTTTGTCATAAGATACGTGATGCTTACCTCAGGATGTCCACGTCCAGGCCTGGGGGGTCTGTGTGGATGGAGGCCAGGCAGGTGTTCTCCTCAGCCTGCCGGGCTTTTATCGAACCGTTGCCCATGGCCAGACATCGGTTTGCTACCATAGGATTGGTTCTCAGAGCTGGGTCAAAGCTTGTCTGAGAAGATGCTCTGCAACCGGACAAGTCTGACCTCGCTGATGCTCACAATGGACCATCAAAGGCAGGTCAAAAAGTCTTCTCGTCTTCCTACACGTACTAGCATGCATTTACAAAGAGGAGAAAACCATCACCTGTGGACGGACAGGACAAATACTAGAGAGGCGACCCCCTACGTCGATAGCCTTCATAGAGTCCAAGGCTTCTGGTTTTACCTCCAGTGTCCAGCTACCAATCCATCTTCTTTGCAGACCTCTGCTCACGTCTTCTTTTTTTCCACCGCCCACAGGCACAATGACGCTGTGTGCTGGGAGGGGTCTTTCTTCATGCGTTACCAAGGGTGCTTCTGATCAAAGTGAAGCATCCGGCAGCCCCTGATGGTCTTAAGCTGTTGGTCCTTGTGTGTTTGCGTGTGTGAGGGCGAGCGAGAGAGAGAGAGAGCGAGAGAGCGACATTCAGACAATCGCAAACGTAACAGGCCAGAAGGAAGCGTGTACAGTCGATGCCCGGATCCTTCAGGCCCGGTCCACAGGGGAACTTCCTGGGATTTGCATCGTGGTCGCATCCCGACTGCAACGGATCACTGGTAGAAAAGGATGTAATACCCAGAACCACGAGACACGCCAAACAAGAAGTCCGATTTCCAGGACTTACAAGGAAGTGGAATTATTATTTTGGACAATCAGACGACCAACTATCAGGAGAATATGGGCTGGGCTGAGCCGCGTCGTCCAAATATATTATTATTATTAATATACATCATCAAAGCTGACTTTGACATCATGGTTTTAAAAACAGGGCAAGTCAAATAATTCCGTCCTAACCGAACCTCACACACACTCAACAGGGGCCCCAGGAGCACCCAAAAATGGCATAAAATGCCCAAATTTTAGGGCGTCAATTTTTGACAAAAAACGTAAGGGGTTAGTATGTAATTTTTTTCAGTTTTTTTCAACTTGCTTCTAATGCACTTTTCTCGTCAAACAGGGGAAACCTCACACACACTCAACAGGGGCCCCAGGAGCACCCAAAAATGGCATAAAATGCCAAAATTTTAGGGCGTAAATTTTTGACAAAAAACGTAAGGGGTTAGTATGTCGTTTTTTTCAGTTTTTTTCAACTTGCTTCTAATGCACTTTTCGGGTCAAAAAAACAGGGGAAACCTCACACACACTCAACAGGGGCCCCAGGAGCACCCAAAAATGGCATAAAATGCCAAAATTTTAGGACGTCAATTTTAGACAAAAAACGTAAGGGAAAATAAGCACAGCTAGCCTCTGCTAGCTTCTGGTGTTATGGTTTAGTAATCCAAACCGTGTCCACTCGACTGAGTGACATCCCATTTTGATCTGATCTTTGTGGGCTGCCCTCGCCTGCACATCCCTTGTCTGACTGTGACCTCTATGTCACCTCCAAAGTACACGGAATACACAGCATGAAACCTGAAAATACGTCTTTATTGTCATTGTGACAGACTTCATTGTTTCAATGTGGAGGTCAAAGCAATAACGTGAAGTCCTTACTTGGATACACCAGTCCAGGGTGGACCTGCCTCGCCCGAAGACGGCTGGGATAGGCTCCTGCACCCCCATGACCCATGAGGATAAGCGGTAGAAAATGAATGAATGAATGAATGATCATATATATCAATACACACAGTATATGCAGTATATATATGTATATATATAATATAATAATAATATATATAAAAGTCCAATATTGTTAGTATCGTTGTACTTCATATGAACTGTGGTCATTCTCTTTCTTAGCACATCATTGTTAGCACATCATGGGGGGGGGGGGGGGGGTGTCACACTGTTCTTCCAGTTTCCTTTCATACGCCGTCCGTGGATTCCAATGCCATGTTCTATATATTCATATTAGGGCTGGTAATCGATTAAAATATTTGATCACCATTTTGTCCATAGTTAACTCACTATTAATCGCATTTAATCACAGATGGAAATACGTTTTTATCTATAATAAGTAGGGCAAATCTGGATTCCATGTGCAACTACAATAATTACATCAAATCTGATGTCAAAGGATATGAATTTGGGAACTTTGGGCCGTTAATCGTGCATCAAAACCGCCGTTTGCCGCCGTTAAAGGGAACTAACGCTAACGCGTCATTAAGACGCTAACTTTGACCGCCCTAATTTATATACGTATATACTCGATATATACTCTATATTTTATGGGCTGATGTCACTCAACGAATCACGGCACTGTTGAACCCGCCATGTTGATTTCTCTATCGGAGGGTTTAGCGTTAGCTTGTAGCATCCCTGTTCACCGTGCTCCACAAAACTCTCGACTGTGGACGATATCTAACGATCGGATTTGGCGATGCAAATCCTAAATGGAAGCTAGCACCACAACACATCCTACACACCTGACTGAACTGCCCTGCATCACAAAGTACACAAAGTACACAAAGTTACTGCATACAGTAAAGAGAGAACTTCATCAAGAAAAAAAGAAAAAAGCTGAATGCCTTTTATTTGTGTTTTAGCTCAAGTAGCCATTTTTATACTTGAAAATGCAACATTTAGGCAACAAATACATCAAATGTGCTTAAATATATAAAAATATGCATTTTTTGGAGTAACTTCTTCCAGCGGGAATCTGTGATTTGGGAAATAACGTATATTTGAAAAACGTGATAGTTGGAGACCAACTACAGCCACAGGCCCCTCCCACCTTCTCTTCTCGTGACACCCCCAGCGGCCAATAGCTTTTAACACTGGAGTGTTGCGTGGGCGTGGCCTAAAACAACTCGGACAGCCCCCAGCTTCCTCAAACAATACGCACTGGAAAGACAGGATTGTCCAGCCATTAAACACCTTTGGACAGGACTGTCCATCATCAGTGGCAGTCCTGGACCGTCCATTCATCCAGGACTGTCCATCATCAGTGGCAGTCCTGGACCGTCCATTCATCCAGGACTGTCCATCATCAGTGGCAGTCCTGGACCGTCCATTCATTCAGGACTGTCCATCATCAGTGGCTGTCCTGGACCGTCCATTCATTCAGGACTGTCCATCATCAGTGGCAGTCCTGGACCATCCATTTATCCAGGACTGCTCACCATCAGTGGCAGTCCTGGACCGTCCATTCATCCAGGACTGTCCATCATCAGTGGCAGTCCTGGCATCATCAGTGGCAGTCCCGGATGAATAGACGTGTACTGTCCATTCTACGCAAATCCTTTGCCTTTGCCGTGGTATGTTCAAGTCCACTTTCAGTGTGGGTGGGTCCGATGGCCAGGTTCCCCAATGCTTTTGTGGATATGATGTAGGTTCCGCTAGCTTTCAATAAATAATGGAGTAAAACAGAAGAATTGGATGGTCTAAGCGGACATTTTAAAACCAAAACCCGACTGCAGCTTACATTTTTCAAAATGGATATCATAGTACATTGTTGTTTTTTTGCTGTATTGAATATATAGAGATGAAATACACGATATAGCCTATAAATCCAAAGTATTCAGACAACAATAATAATAACTGGCGACTGTCAATACGACAAAAGGAATGCTTCTCTGCGCTAGCTTTCAAAGAAACAGGAAAGTTGGTGTCAAACGCTGACGAAGGTTGACGGTGTTTTTGTTCAGTCGTTGACCAGGTCAACGCTACAATCAAGAAACCCAGGTAAAGCCACGGGTGTCCAACCTGCGTACTGAGAAGTCAATGTTACTCGAAAACCAATGAACGATATGCTGGAAAGTTAGATGATATTTTCATTTTTCTTGGTTATTTGATTTTATCGTCGTTTTCTGCATGTCGAAGTACACACTGTATGTTCGATGAAACATAACCACTTTTGGCGGTCAGGAATGACTTCCTGCGGCCAAATGGCTTTGTTTTTTTGGAGGTTTTTTTGAGGTACCACTGTTGCTGACAGTGTATTTTTATTTTTTATTACTTTCAGCCTTTTTTCTGTTGTTTTTTATGTCATTTTGTAACAGCGGGCCACTGACAGATGGCCTCCAGGCCGCATTTTGGACACCCCTGCTCTAGAAACGCTTGTATGTGCACATACAGTATAAGGTACGTGCATAATGAATACTTACAGCTGCGTATATACAAAGATACGTATAGTACATACAATCCATAATACTGTACAATACTTAGATAGAAAATCCATACGTCCACTCGCTGAAATATGATAGCTGCAGCCACGACACTTTGGGCAAGGCAGTGAGTTCCATCCAACCAAGAAGGAATCATGAACAGGCTCTCCCTTGTTCTTATGTGGTTTGATGGCATCTCATCTACCAATCAGCTGCTTCGGATTCTTCATCACGCCGTGGATTGGCGCACGCAACGGCAAAACCGGGACGTGCTCTTAGAACTGATCCGGGTGTAGAGGATCCACATCGGCCGCCATCTCCATGACAACTATGGCCTCTGAGTTTTGAGTCATGTTGAAGTCATTTCGCTCACCGCAGCCTCCGACGTCGCCGACGTCACGACTCTGCATCCAGCGTTGTCATGGCGCCGGGTCAAAGTTCTGGTAAAAACTCAAAGACACGCCTCAGTTTTCCTGCTGGTGGCTCCGTGGGTTTCGCCCTGGGGTTCTTACTTCTTGGCCAGTTGGAAGGGGTGCTGGCCCTTGAAGGTTACACACAACACGTGTCAAAGGTCACAGGTCACAAGGTCACAAGGTAAAGTCAATGTCTGCGGGTTCGCGGTGTCATCAACGACTTTCATTGCAGATCATTCGGAACTACGCCCTTCCTCGGAAACTGAATGTTTGCTCACAAGGAAGTTCGGGGGCAATGCTTCTCAAACTGGTTTGGTTGGGGGGGGGCTGTTGGGGGAGCATGAGAGGCAGGGAGTACTTTCATTGTTAGACCTGCCAACGTGTACAAATTGATGGTACTCAACATATGTATGTATATATCATATATTATATACTATACTACTATGTACGTATATAACATATACTATATACTATACTACTATATACATATATACTATACTACTATATATGTATATAACATATACTATACTACTATATACATATATAACATATACTATACTACTATATACGTACGTATATAACATATACTATACTGCTATTTACATATATAACATATACTATATACTATACTACTATACACGTATATAACATACTATACTACTATATACGTATATATAACATATACTATACTACTATATACGTATATAACATATACTACATACTATACTACTATATACACATATAACATATACTATACTACAATATACGCATATAACATATACTATACTACTATATACATATATAACATATACTATATACTATATACATATATAACATATACTATATACGTATATAACACATACTATACTACTATATACGTATATAACATATACTATACTACTATATACATATATAACATATACTATACTACTATATATGTATATATATATAACATATACTATATACAATACAACTATATATGTATATAACATATACTATACTACTATATACGTATATGACATATACTATACTACTATATACATATATAACATATACTATATACTATACTACTATATAAGTATATAACATATACTATATACTATACTACTATATATGTATATAACATATACTATACTACTATATACATATATGACATATACTATACTACTATATACATATATAACATATACTATATACTATACTACTATATAGGTATATAACATATACTATATACTATACTACTATATATGTATATAACATATACTATACTACTATATACATATATGACATATACTATACTACTATATACATATATAACATATACTATATACTATACTACTATATAGGTATATAACATATACTATATACTATACTACTTCAGATGTTATCAGAATTGACGTGTAAATGAAGAAACACGCCATGTCGTGTCATGAGGTCGGCCAGAATGAGCCCCCCCCCCCACTGGTATAGACTGTTAATACGTCCATGTGCCCCCCGCCCCCCAAACATCCTTTATAAATGGCGTTTGGAACACAACATTTGGAAGCCTTGAACGTACATGCAGACGTGATTAAGACCAGAGCCAGAAGACGAGCTGGTGATGGCCATGCTGGGGGGGTGGAGGGGGGAAGGGGGGGCACAATGAATATTCAATGAGTGGCGCGGATCTCAAGGAGTCTCATGGCAACGTCATTCAATCCCAAACAAAGCCTGAGAGAGCAGCATCAAGACGGACCGACGTCGCCACCAATCAGAGCCTTCCTGGTAGACTTCCTCCTAAGGAGAAACCGAAACCCTTGACTGGATGGTCCTTGTGGATGGAAGCTCTGGCGTTGACGTACGCTTTTAAATGACTGAGGCGCCTTTTACAGTCAATTTACAGTCAATCCAACTGTAACACTGACAGGAGTATGGCTAATGTTAGCAAAGAATTCATGCTATCGGGGCATTCTTAGGTGGGACCCCTCAGTCACTTTGGGTTCCTAGTTATACGACACACAAAATGAAAGGTCTTCTGTGAAGGTAAATGGAACATGTTAATCGATCAATCATAGGTATTTCTATGCCTTTTTCCTTGTTTAACGTGTTTCATTCTGGAATGAATGAATTGGATTTAAATTGGTTCGCGTCCATTTGGGTTCGAGTCCAACCTTCTGGAACAGATTCCAGCCGGAATGGAAAGTTGCATAATTAAAGAAAAAGCACTGAAACATTATCATGCTCATTTAGGAGTTGTGGACTCCGATAGACACACAAGCTTTCTAGATCTTCCAGAATCTGCACCTATTCCAGCTGTTTTTTCTTGGATTTCCAAAACGCTCTGTTTTCATTTATTCCACCCACCCAACCCCCGGGCACACCCACTTTGCTGGGATTGGTCCCATATGACCTTATAAGGACATACGGCTCACTGTGACATCACAGAGATACTGTGTTAAAAAAAACCTCTGAAAGCGAGCTATCCCAAACTCCTTTCAGGGCTCACTTCCTAATGACCAACGCTCCAAATCCTTATAGGAATCTTTGGCTTGTTTGAAGGCAGAATAACATGAGTAAGTACTCTAAGGTGATGGTGAAGGTGACCAGCATGCCATGTGACGTCTTGTTATGGAACTGCTCTTATCCATTCGCCGGCTCGCTCACTGACATGCGATGTTCGTGAACAAGTCAAATTTTTGGTCCAGTTGCACAGCAAACAGACCTGCACACAGTCACTTCCTGTTCAGTGCAAAGTAAGCTTCAAAATAAAAACACAGGCGTATTAGGATTCTCCCACAGCAAGTGACAAATTTCACACAGAAGTTTCACGGCGGAAAGATTTGCGCGGGCACAAACACGTCAAGACAACAACCAAATTAGCCTATTAGGTAAAAGTATAAAATAAAATATCAAATAAAGAGAAATGAAGGAAAATGCTGTGGTAGCTTGAAAAATCCTTTATTATCTTACGACTAGGAAACCATGGCTTGTTTCCGCTTTGGTTATGTCGACAACCGCTGATGTCGACGTGAGTCAGCCGGTCCTAAACGCGTTCCACCGTCAAAGTATTGTTATTTCTAATGTAGTAAAAGTACTCTTCACAATGGAATAGAAATGTGTATTAAAGACTGTGACCGGCCGAAAGGAAGAAAAAAGTTCATTATCACGATATGAGCCCACGACCAAACATTAACAAAAAAAGTTTGGAGAGCATCCAGCATCCGTGGGAACACAAAGTAACATCTGAAACGGCATTGGTCACACGCCGGTCTGATCCTGGACTACGAAGAGGAGAGTTCAGCTAAGACTTTTTCAAATGCCTTTAAGAATCTTTCCAGCGTCAAGTCAGTGCAGCATGGTCGAGTCCAACAGAACACAACAAGTCAGTACAATAAGTTAAAAAGCATCATCCACACCACAGTATGCACAAATATCATGCATATGGAACTGCTAATCATCAATACTTCCTCATACAAACATGTTAGAACGTGATGCACAGATATACATGTCAAATACATTGTCATACGTATGAAAAAATACAAAACATTAGTTCAAAACATTTGTCATATGCGCTGCGTTATAACAGGATAGGTAGAAAAATAAATATCCTATGTACAATTAGACAAGCCATTCCCAAGTTTTCACTGCAGGGGGGAAACAAAAGGCAAAGTGTTAGTTCATCGGGACGTTAGCATGTGTGACAATCACCGCATCGCTGGCAAACGTTAGCTTACTTTGTTCCAACAGCCTGGGACGGGCAGGCCGTCGTCTCCCTGCGGAAACAAGAAAAACAAACGTGAACCAACGGAGCCGAGACGTACAACAAACATGCCCACATGACCAGGAAATCATCTTCCCGAACGCGGCGATCGCTCAGTGTTGTTACGAAAACCTCACTTTTTTTTTTTTATAAAGGAATAATTCAAACAGTGGTTCTCAACTGGTGGGTCGGGACCCAAAAAAAATGAAACGATTGTCTGTGAATGCAGCTCATCTTGTCGCCGCGAGGTACACAAGTGGGGGAGGAAGGACATCAAGCAGAGACTGAACGTGCCGTTTGTTCAACACACAGCTGCAGATGTCTGCTGGAGAAGGGCGCGCCACAAGCCGACAGCGTTTCAGCGCTGCAGCTCACTTGTGTCCCTTAAAATATAAGCCAGGAGTTTAACTCTGAAAATTTGGGTCACTCCCCGTTATTCAGTTGTGAGGGTGGGTCCCGCAGCCAAACCAGTGGAGAACCACTCTGGTATGGTACCCAATTTTAGGGTACCAAAAGAAACAATCTGTGCCTGGAAAAAAGGTATGTGATTTGACCTTTTACCCCTTCCAAGGACATGACCGGTCCATGGTCTAGTAATGCTCCCAAGGACATGACCGGTCCATGGTCTAGTAATGCTTCCAAGGACACGACCGGTCCATAGTCTAGTAATGCTTCCAAGGACACGACCGGTCCATGGTGTAGTAATGCTTCCGAGGACACGACCGGTCCATGGTCTAGTAATGCTTCCGAGGACATGACCGGTCCATGGTCTAGTAATGCTTCCAAGGACATGACCGGTCCATGGTCTAGTAATGCTCCCAAGGACATGACCGGTCTATGGTCTAGTAATGCTCCCAAGGACATGACCGGTCCATGGTCTAGTAATGCTTCCAAGGACATGATCGGTCCATGGTCTAGTAAGGTTTCCAAGGACATGACCGGTCCATGGTCTAGTAATGCTCCCAAGGACATGACCGGTCCATGGTCTAGTAATGCTCCCAAGGACATGACCGGTCCATGGTCTAGTAATGCTTCCAAGGACATGATCGGTCCATGGTCTAGTAAGGTTTCCAAGGACATGACCGGTCCATGGTCTAGTAATGCTTCCAAGGACATGACCGGTCCATGGTCTAGTAAGGTTTCCAAGGACATGACCGGTCCATGGTCTAGTAATGCTTCCAAGAGTTTCTTTTGAGGTGATTGAGGGAAATAAATAACAAAACTTACTTGATTCCCAAAAGGTGAAAGACGGGAATGGACTACAAGAGCACGAGGAACACCAGGACTGGTGTAATCCTCGAGAAAGGAAAGGAATCCCGTTTCACCTGCTAGGGTAGGAATGTAAGAAAGGTGAGGGAGCGTCCCACAATGACAAGGGAGGAAATAGTTGATGATGCCAAGCGAGTTGGGAGCCGAGTCAGCAAGAAGAATAAGACACTTGGCTGTCATGGGTTGGCCTCCTGCAGTCAAAGACTTGGACAGAGGTATCCCTGTTAAGGGTACAGGAAGTCTTTGTGTACCAGGACTATGGACCGTAGCATCTTGGATGTGGCATCAGCCAGAACTCTGAAGACGGGTCATGGATGGGTCTTCCACCATGATTGTGACCATAAACACTTGGCAAAGGCAAGAAAGAAATGTCTCAAGAAGGTCCTCCATTGGCCGAGCCAGTCTCCAGACTTTAATCCCATAGAACATATGAGAAAGGAAACAGGAAGTGACAGCCTTAAGCCTGTCAGGATTTGGAGAGTATCTGTAACGAAAAGTGGAGCAAAGTTCCACGAGATGCATGCAATCTTGGTGAGGAACATCTGACCTGGTGTGGGGTGCGAAGGCAACGCTGGTGCCAGTAGTGTTCGGACACCAGGAACAACATCTGATATCTCTGTCCAGGAGAGCACATTACTGGGAATAGCTAAGATCTTATAGCAGAACCCTCAAGAACCCAAGAACTCGTGGAAGGCTATCCAGTTGGCTCCAATGATGGATCTGCAATGTTCATGTCAAGCAGCTGGATTTCATCCAGGCCGGCTTTGGTGGTCCAAACATGTCACCGCATCCATGAACAAATAGATGAAGGAATTCCTGAAACTTGTTTTTTTTTCCCTACTAGTTCCCACTCTGCTTTCTTCAACCTGTGGTAACGTTCCTTGGAATGGGTGCTCCATGCAAGAGAGGACAAAGCAAACATTGATTCTTCTATGATTCCAACATTCTTAGCATGCTTAACATTCAAGCTTGTGATTGCAATGTTCCACGTGTTAGTCACACATGGCGTGTACTGTATAATATTGTAATATTGTAATACTGCAGGTGGTGAGTGGAACAAGTAAACCCATAAGAAGCTTGAGCCATTTACAGTACAGCTACGCGATACTCAATCATAGCAATTTTCCCTACTTTATGCTAATTTACTATTTTTAAAAGACACGTATCTCAAATATATAAAATTAAACAAATCAATCAAAACAACATCCACCTGTTATCATTGTAATATTGCAGTTCTGAAATACCCCCATACTTTTGTCCATGGAGGGCAAATAAGTTTAAAACAAATGAGCAAGAGAGCGCCTGAATAATCGTGGTGGAACACTTGGCAGTTAGGTTGTCTAAAGGAAGAATAGGGGACCCAGGGTTGACTCCTGGGGAACCCCACAGGCCTCAGCCATAGTTTGTAGCTTTAATATGTCTCCTTGTCGTTGTAAATATTGGCCCTCCCTCCTTCTTTTGTGAATTGTTAGAGGCGGCGCCTTGACTCTCGATGAAGACTGCTGTTTTGGTACCGTTTGATTTCATGTGAATCGGTGCAAATTTGGTCGGTGCCAATAAAAGTATTCTTTTCGGTACCCGTCCTACAAATAGCACAGACCACATATAACTCATAGACAACATTTATGCTGTTTTTTTCTGAATATTTTATTTTATTTTATTTTATTTTATTTTATTTTATTTTATTTTATTTTATTTTATTTTATTTTATTTTATTTTATTTTATTTTATTTTATTTTATTTTTATTAATTTTAAATTAAATTAAATTAAATTTTAATTATTTTATTTTAATACATTTAAAATTAAATTAAATTAAATTAAATTAAATTAAATTAAATTAAATTAAATTAAATTAATTTAAATAAAATTTAGTAGCAAAAATTTAATTTTAAATTTTAAATTTTAAATTTTAAATTTTAAATTTTAAATTTTAAATTTAATTTAATTTAATTTAATTTAATTTAATTTAATTTAATTTAATTTAATTTAATTTAATTTAATTTAATTTAATTTACTTTCACGTTCCTGTCATTTGATGCACTGCCTCGCTAAAAATCATCAGAAGAGATTACCGAGTGTCCAATTGTCATTTTTGCTACTGACAAATATATCACTTTGGGATTTCCATGGTCATTTACGGCTAAAGGCCAGACAGCGGTATTTCCCTGGAATTAGAAGAATTCATTGTAGAAATATTGCCAGGTTGTAATATTTTGACATCCTATTGAAGTATTACTATTATTAAATAGATTGAGCTTTCATTGTAAAGAACAACTACCGTGCTCCTAAATGTTTGGTAGACGTCCCATTAGGACTTCAGCAGTTGTCACCAGAGCTTCTTATGGGTTCATAATTGCCAGTGGAATGAAATCAGTAATTATGTTGTTGGCAAAGATAAATATTGTTTGTAAACGTGAACACCATGCAAACATACAGAATATTCCATATATGATGCATATCCATGAATGGCAGTTAAAGGCATGCTGGGAAAAGGGAAGGAAAGAGCACCATACCACAGGGCAAGGGGCATCCAGCCCGTCCAGGCCTGGCAAGCCCGGTTCACCTTTCTCCCCCTTAAAGCCTCGGAAACCCTGTTTGTGAAATCAGCCATTGAAAAAGCAGCTTTGCACCCAAGTTGCTGGGATTCACGGAAAAAACCAGGACTCATCCGTGTGTCCGTCGGGCACCTGGGGGGGCGGGTTGACCTCAACATGCAGGCAACCTGGGACTGACGGGAACGTCTTGCACTGAGATGAGAGCGAGGCTGGCACCCTTTTGTATGCCGACGCACAAAATCAGTGATTGATTCCCGTCAGTCTGAGAAAAAATGAGTGGGAAGAATTCTGGTCCGTCTTTTTATTCCTAATTTGAATCATCTTTGGGGTGAAAACAGCCAATTGTCGATAAAACCAATTGATCTTTCGGACCAGCGCCACCCTGAGGTTGGTTAGAGTCACTGAATACCGGAGCCACAAAGAAGAGTGACGCTTCGTTGTGGCTCTGGGTTACACTTGGGATTACTGACATACCAACGGACACGGGGCATCTAATCCTGGTGCTCCTTGGTCTCCCTTATCCCCTTTGGCCCCCCTGTTGCCTTTCTTGCCCCTCTCTCCCTGCAAAAAACAGTTTATGAAAAATGACAAACTGCAATCCTCCTTTGCGGTGAAACGTGATATCTGCCAGATGACAACTTGGCAAAGTTTTGTTTGCTAGGAAATCAAAGAGCGTCTGAGACGTGGAGTGCAGAAGCAGAACGTTGGGGAGTTGGGGAAGGAGAATCGGAAGCAGGGTTTTAGCTCGGAGTTTGAGAGAACAACCTGCTCAGTGCTGCAGATGTTCCTCCAGGAGGAAAACCTTCTACAGTCCTCCGTCCTTTCTTGGATTAGTTCCATGTTTTTCTTTTTGTTCATCTCAGGAAGTTGGAAAATTTGTCATCCCTTGGACTTTAATCGAGGATACTATTGGGATTTCTCAGAAAGAATATGGAAATATAAACAGGAAGTAGTTGGGGCCGGTCAACATATCGGGTTTACAAGTTGACATGAATTTCCGTATTGACGTTTATCTCCCATACTAGCACGGTACAGTACCAGCAAGAGTACTGGATTTACACCGCCAACCCACGCTTTGGTACCCCAAACGTACGTGCAGATCTGACATCCGCCCGTTGCGTCCCGTGTGCAGGGTTTGCTACGCGCTGGTGATGAGTTTCACCGATGCCGCCTCCCGTGTGTGGAGGCCAGAAATGGCCTCTCTCTGAAATCAGCCGTTGGTTCGCCCAAGAAAGGAACATGCAGGTTTGCCTCGACCGTCAGCGAAATCGTGATTCATGATGCGTTCCCAGACACAACACGGACACCATCTTCCTCTTTTGTCATTACTTTTTTCTTGGATTGGATTCAAAAAAGTGTTTCCACCTTCTTTATTCAAATGCTTTGGCTCCATTTTGGGTCATGGAGTTGAATTCAAGAACTGATTCATGGCAGGACAGGAAGATCTTTGGGAGACAACACTTGCTACGCTAGCAGCGGCCTCCCGTTATGTCCCTGCAGTGATCCCATAGCCTGAGCGTTGTGATGTAAACAGACAATAATAGGAGTGTAATGATGACTATATGGGTGTTATTTCACATCTACAGGGCTTTAATAATGTTAAAAAAACCCTAAACCTGGAGTCTCAAACTCAATTTAATTGGGGGCCACTGGAGCTCGGGTCTGGGCGAGACTGGGCCGCATCAGGTTTTCAAAAAAAAAAAAAACGCATTTATTAAAAACAGGAAAATAATAAACTTTGCTTTGGTTTCAATTTTCTACAATAAAAGCTCTGATAAAACATTCCACTGTTCTCAAATATCTTACTTTTTATTTTTCTACACAAAATAAGATGAAAAATAAATAAACAAATCAAGAATAAAGAAAATCAATCAATCAGTAATAAATAAATATAATAATAATAATAAAAGGGCAAATAATAAAAAGTTAAGAAAGCACATATAGTTGGTGGGTAGACAAATGATTTTTTTCAGATTAAAATGAACAAAGCATTATTAGAGCCCTGTAGACATGACAAAACACGACTATAGTCACATTTATACTCTTTTTATTTACAACATATTGCGCAACTGCAGGGTCTTGAGACACATGCTAACTCGCAAACTAGAGAGCTAGCGACCTAAACGGTAGCCTTCAAGTTATTTCCTTTAAACTTAAATAGCCAAAAACTTACCACTTCCACACGGATAGGGAGGATAACTATTAACAGTTATTTAACCTTTAACATGAACATGAATCAAACGTAATACTTTTTTCTGGGTACATACAGCATCCATATCAAACTTGCGCGGGCCGCACTAACATTAAACTGTCATATCAAGGCGGGGGCCTCAAACTACTGTCCTGCGGGCCACATTTGGCCCACGGGCCGCGTGTTTGAGACCCCTGCCCTAAACAGACCTAAACATTTTTGATTCACTTGATGTATATCAAGTCCTACTTTAGGATCTTCTCTTATCACGGGCGGGTGTGGAAGAGTTCACTGCGATAAAGGAGGGACGACGTTAGTTGCGTTGCTCCAAAAAAGTCAAAATAAAGATCTCAAATGAATTTGTGTGATTTATGCGATCCCGAGAACGAAAGACAGATTGTAAACGCGACCTCGGAGAAACAGAAAGGACATGCTGCTGTGTAACGGAAACGACATCACGGGTGGGAACCTTCCAGGCCGGCCATGATGGAGAGCCGTGGATTCATTAGGGGGGTACAGGGGAAGGATCGGGGGTTCGGGGCGGGGGGGGGGGCTTCATGAGCACTTGCAAGGTCAATGTTAAGTTGGAATAGGAATAGGAAAAAGGAAGTGTCAGAGGAGGAGGATTAACCCGGGACTTGGAATTAGAATGCAGGAGGAGGAGCAGGAGGCCAAAGCTTGTGAGGGGGAGAGAGGGTAACCCCCCCTTGTGGTAAAACCAGCAGGGGGGCAAGGTGGAGGGAAGGAAAAGGGGATAGGAAGACCTGCGGAAACAAAGGAAGATAGGAGACAAGAGTAAAAACATGGCTTCACCAACACCTTCAACCGCATCATCCCTTACGGCCAATCAGGAATATTACTGAGTCGTACCTTTTCCGTTCACAAAGCGGAAACAACGTGGAGGTCAGTGGAAGGTGCTGAAGGAGCTTATGAAACGAGGAGCGTGTTAATGGGAAGGACAGATAACCATTCTCTTAGAGGGAGGGGGTCACCGTTTGTTCATCCTAACCGTCCGATCATGACCGCTTATGTCGACGTCAGTCAGCGCGTCCGTCGGCGTCGGCATAAATGGGTTCCACCATAATATCATTGTCCGTGGTGACGTCTAGGACCCCCTTTCCATGCACACATTCCTGTCCATATTGTCCAGACGTGCCCTGCCCGCACCAGGGTTTCCAGGGTTTCCAGGGTTTCCAGGGTTTCCAGGGTTTCCAGTACCAGATCATGGAATTAATGTCTAAATCACGAAATACACCCAAAATGAAGCAGCGACACTGCAGTTCACGATGCTCCTTTGGACCACCCTGCATGCCCCCCCCTTGTCTAAATCCAATGAGAGCATTTGCATCCGCCTGGAAACTCCTGGAAACTCTGGCATCGAGCATGAATGGCACAGCGACACGCAACGAGTCTCTTTTGGAAAATGTGGAAAAGGCCTATGACGCGTGAGCCCTGACGTGTGCCTGTCAAGCCCGATATCAGGTGAACTAACGGCGAAAGAGGAAATCCACCCCGGCACAACAGGAAGCGGTTATTGTGCTTGCTCAGTGTTCACATGGCGGGATTCATTTAGGTCGGGAATGGCGTGGAAGAGCGGGGATAAAGCTTTACATTGAAATGAATATCAAATAAATTTTCCGAGGTTAGACGTTTAGCTTCAGCTAAGTACGCTAACGCCAATCATTTTTCAATGAAAAAAAAACGTGTGTTTGTACAGTTGTTGATACAAATGAAAACGTTTCATCCAACGCAAAAGCGGACGAATAAAGCAAAGCATTTAGTGTGTCGGCTTTGGTAATGGTAACGGTAATGGTAATGGTAATGGTAATGGTAATGATAATGATAATGGTAATGGTAATGGTAATGGTAATGGTAATGGTAATGATAATGGTAATGGTAATGGTAATGGTAATGGTAATGGTAATGGTAATGGTAATGGTAATGATAACGGTAACGGTAACGGTAATGATAATGGTAACGGTAACGGTAATGGTAATGGTTTAATTTCATTTAAACATGCATCAGATTCCAATTGAGTGCATCCCATAATCAGTTCCCAGTTCCACATGTCCAAAAGGAGTAGGAAGAAGCAAAGCTTATTAAATCCTACCCCTCCATCTGGTACTTTTACAATCAATAACTGTTACATTTGTTCACTTCCTGCTTTCCATAATACAGTTTAAGGTTTTTTGTTTTTTTTTTTATTTTAAATAATATATCTTGTACCGAAGGTTGCCGTAAAAGTCGATGTTTGCTTTGTTTTGACGTCATGAAGTTATTAGCAGCATCGGTGGAAGATGCTAACCGCCCTGCGCTGCTCTCCTGAAGATTGTGTGCATGGAAACGTAGTCGCTGCTGTCCTTGATACCATCAAGTACTTGCTTTGTATTAGTATTAGTATTACTCCTAATGAGAATAATCGAACAAGCCATCCGACTGGTGCATCGTCTTATATTCGTCTTAATATTCAAGAGATCTACTTTTTTGCTAGCCTTTGAAGCCGTCACATAGCCGCTTGGTAGAATATGCATCCAAACGTTGGCCTTTTCTCTTACCCGGTTGCCTTTGAGTCCTTGTGGTCCTGCTAATCCCTGAAAGGAGAAGAAGGCGATAAATAACGGCAACGACTACAAATGACGGTAGATTAGACACAAAAAGCGGGATGGATATCTGGAAAAAGGAACGGGACTTACCGAGATGCCTTGCGAGCCGATTGGTCCTGGTAATCCCGTGTCTCCCTTCTCGCCCTGCAACGGAAGAATAGCAAACGTCTGCCCTCCTGACGTGCACGTTTTAAATACAGCCGGACCTCCGGTTGTCATCGCCAAGATTCACCGCAACATTTTGCCTGGTTTGTGTACATTTTGTGTACATTCGTGTACGTCCTTCCCTTTCCTATGCCGCTCATCCCCGATGGGCGTACGGGATGGCGTTATTAGGACGCTGCATGAGCCCAACGGTGGTGTTCATACAGTTTTATCCCGAAACATCGCTAGCGTCCTTTAGCTTGCTGATACGCGGACACATAGCGGCTATGATGTCATCGGCGGTGGACTCTCCTCCAGGTTCTTTGCTACAGTGATGCCTCAAGTCTCAAAAACCACTTGGTTGGTTTTCTGCATGTAAAACTATAAACTATACAATGTTTGATGTCATTTTGGACTTTCTGGAATGGATTATTTCTTGATTGCGTTTGAGTATGTTTTGGTTAGCATCGGACCTTCTGGAATGGAGTCATGATGCTAACCAAGGTTCCACTGGACAGTGGACTCGAGTCCGATGGGCTGACTGACCCCAACCCCAAACCCAAAGACATGAGGGGGACGCCAGGAGAACGGCTGATCATGGAGGCTTTGGTTGGTTGCCATGGTTACCTCCAATGGGATAGCTACATTTTGGAGGAGATGAGAAGTAGACCGTAGACTTTAGCGACAAAAGTCGTTGTTGAAATATGGCCGCCCTCCAATCCCGTGGCTTGACTCTATCGACGTTCCCAGATATGATATAGTATGTACGCTGTAGTGATGAAGGAATCATGGCCATAAGTTTGGGCTTGGATATGGCATATGAATATCCAAAATGGAGCATTTTTAACATGTCACGGCTAATTGAATAAAATATGAATATCAATCCAGAAGATGCATTCAAAGACGATGTAAATGCTACGTAGTATTCGACCCGACTCCCAGGTGTTCCTGAATGTCTGGTGAGACAAGAACCAGACTTGATTGCCACAACAACAGGCTTTTATTGCAGGTTTGACTGATCTCACGAAATGGACAGTAATCCCAAATAAAAACACGGGATCGATGCCGCCTGCCACTCTGCCCGTCTTATGTATGTATGCCTCAAACGCTTATTTACTCTCATTATGGCTACCATATTGGCTAGTAGGAGTGTGAAGGTGACTGTAGGGGTTTTAGTTCACGTCTAGAGGGCTCTACTCATGTTAAAAAAAGGTTTTGCAAGCTCCAACTACAGAAATATTCTATTTCTGAATAAGGAATAAATTCACTTGGTACAGTCCGGTGTGGGACGGAATAAAAGCCATAAATGAGACCCAATATGCAAAGAGAAGATTGAAAAGAACTCACCGTCTCTCCCTTTGGTCCTGCTGGCCCCGGTAGACCCGCTGGTCCTATCAGACCCTTGAACAGGAAAAGGAAGATAAGTCCACGGCATCCGATATCACCAGGACACGGAAAAGTCCAATCAGTACATCAACAAGCTTTCCACTCCAGAGATTCCAAATACATGGTAGGTACTGTGCCTTTAAAATACACAATACCCAAAGCTTGTTGAAGTACTGTGTTGGCTCGTCGGAGGTCGATAGCCGACTGCGGCGCGTGTCGGAGAGGAAGAGATGTCATTCATTCGGCGTGTGTTGTATGGAATGTCTTCCACAGGAAGTGTATGGCATGCAGCACAAGCATCTCCGCATGCTCGTCTTCCCACAAAGCCACCTTAGCAACGAGGCATTCAAGGACTTCACGTTCAAATAGTCTCAAATATGAGGTGTCTTCAAGTTCTACAGCAACACTGGGGCAACATCGGTGAGATTAAATCCACGGAGGGAACGGAGGAACTCTGCTTGTGCTCTGGGAGCATTCCTCTGGGAAGATACTCCACTCAGCCCAAGCATGACAACAATGTCTGGTGATATTACGTATATTTATAAAGGCCTAGTCATATTAATAATGCAGTCATACAATAATACAGTCATGATAATAATGCAGTCATGATAATAATGCAGTAACATAATAATGCAGTAATGATAATAATGCAGTAATATAATAATGCAGTAATGATAATTCATTCATTCATTTAATGCAGTAATGATAATAATGCAGTAATATAATAATGCAGTAATGATAATTCATTCATTCATTTAATGCAGTAATATAATAATGCAGTAATATAATAATGCAGTAATGATAATAATGCAGTAATGACAATTCATTCATTCATTTAATGCAGTAATATAATAATGCAGTAATGATAATAATGCGGTAACATAATAATGCAGTAATGATAATAATGCAGTAATATAATAATGCAGTAATGATAATTCATTCATTCATTTAATGCAGTAATGATAATAATGCAGTAACATAATAATGCAGTAATATAATAATGCAGTAATGATAATAATGCAGTAATGATAATAATGCAGTAATATAATAATGCAGTAAAATAATAATGCAGTAATGATAATAATGCAGTAATATAATAATGCAGTAATATAATAATGCAGTAATGATAATAATGCAGTAATATAATAATGCAGTAATATAATAGTGCAGTAATGATAATACGTAATGCAGTAATGATAATAGTGCAGTAATGATAATAATGCAGTAATGATAATACGTAATGCAGTAATGATAATAGTGCAGTAATGATAATAATGCAGTAATATAATAATGCAATAATGATAATAATGCAGTAATATAATAATGCAGTAATATAATCATGCAGTAATATAATAGTGCAGTAATGATAATAATGCAGTAATATAATAATGCAGGAATGATAATAATGCGGTAATATAATAATGCGGTAAAATAATAATGCAGTAATGGCAATAATGCAGTAATGATAATAATGCGGTAATATAATAATGCGGTAATATAATAATGCGGTAAAATAATAATGCAGTAATGGCAATAATGCAGTAATGATAATAATGCGGTAATATAATAATGCAGTAATGATAATAATGCAGTAATATAATAATGCGGTAATATAATAATATAGTAATATAATAATGCGGTAATATAATAATGCGGTAATATAATAATATAGTAATATAATAATGCAGTAATGATAATAATGCAGTAATGGTAAAGGCAAGTGTTGCCGCGGTGTTGCAGAAGAAGGTTGAGGAGGACCAAATTATTTTTTAGGTTCAAGTCCCGTCCTCGCCGGAGCTCCTGCGGCTCAAAGGCAGAAAGGCCAGGCACCAAAAGCAAGGCAGCAAGCAGACAAACCACGTAGAGGTCAAGCAAGCTAGCAGGGGGGGAGGAGGAGGGGTGGAGGGAGGAGCCGAGGGGGCGGGACATGACTTTGGCGCCACTCACCACTGGACCCGGTCTGCCGTCTAACCCGTGAGCCCCCTGGATAGCGTTGTACGCAGTTAGAGAGCAGGAGTGATGGGAGATGGAGGGAAGGTGGGGGGGGTGGGGGATCACATCGGGGGTGGGGGTGGGGGGGTGAGTGAAGCTGTGACTCAGGTGACTTCAACAACACATTCAGGTGGTCATCACATCGGCTGCTGAGTGACAGGAAGTGTCAGTAGCGGCTTTATGCTAGGGCTGCGTCCCCGTAGCTGAACCCGGGGGAGGATGGGGGGGGGGGGGGGTGTTGAGGGCGGATGGCCATCTGCCCCCAAATTATTCAGGTGTCTTTCTGTTATCTGCTTTGTTGTTCATTTTCTTTCCTATTTATATATTCTTGTATTCTTTTATTATCATTTATTGTTATGATTATTATTGGATTGAAGACAGAAGAGTTGGGAGATATTGATTGATTTTATTGATTGAAGAGATATTGGTGTATTTTTTATTATTATATATTTATTATTATTTGTTATTATTTTATAATAAAAATAATTTAATTCTTATTATTATTAATAATATTAATATTTAATATAAATAAATACAAATTTATTAATTTGCTGAATTATTTTCAAGTCATGACTTTTTTCCTAAATGAAGCAATATCAAATATACAAAACACTCAGAAGACACATTCAAAGACCTTTGTGATGATATGGAATGTCCGACACTGGTCAGCCATATTACCTTATTAACTTATTATATTACATCATTAACCTTTGGTGAGACACACAAGCACCAGTGTGTGTCCCGATTCTAATGATTATTTGTCTAATTATGTCCACTCTATTGGGTGATTGGAGTGTGAAACGTGACTATAGGGGTGCTTTTTCTGGTCCAGAGAGCTCTAATAATGTTAAAAAGACTTTTAGAGGGTCATATCAAGGTTTGACAAGATAAGGACTTATCATGGTTGATAATCCATTCCCAGTAATCATAATTGATCCTAATCCATCTATTGAGTCAAACTATGTGAAATATGTAGAAATACCCGAGGGGGGGGGGGGGGGGGGGGGGGCAGGTGTACTCCAGCCCCTCCATGCAACACCTTGGTCATGGTGACGGCATGAAAAAAGCTGGAATTGAACGTGTTTGCAAATGTAAAGCAACTGGAGTAGGCTCAGACTTACAGGAAGTCCAAGATGGCCTCTGTCGCCCTTGTCCCCCTTCTGGCCTGTGGCTCCCTTTTCTCCCCTGAAGCCCAGGCCCGGCTCGCCCTGGGATGGAGGAGGAGACCAGTCAGGCTATGTAGTCCTTCTACATAGACCACATGCTGTACTCTACATATAGACTACATGCTGTACTGTAGTACAACGGAATGAATGGCATGTATGATACATACCTTTGGCCCTGAAGGTCCTTGCGATCCCTAAAAGCATATCAAGATATACAAATAAATAAACATATAAATATATCAACTAATTCATGCCAAGCATACACATTTCCGATATATTAGCCCATCAAATCCTGCATTCCCGTACGTAACGTTGCCATTCACACGGCTTTCCATTCATAAGATTCCAATAAATAATAATTAATGATGCTGCTTGACCCACTCTTCTTAAACCAGTAAATCCAGTCAATCCAGTAGATTCCTGCTGATCCACTTGGTTTCTCTTTAAATAACCTGGTTTTCCCAAAACACATCTTGGACTTTCTCATCATTTGGCGTCAGCAGATGGCGTCATCCTGATGGGGCGGCTGGGGCGGCTGGGGTGGCTGGGGTGGCTGGGGCGGCTAGCGGGCTAGGATGGCTCACTGCATTGTCCACGTCCACAAGGTCAATGGCTTTGTGTACTTCGGTCCATTTTGCTTCTCTGTATGTCCCATATTTGCCCATATGTGTCCATATTTGCCCATATTTGCCCATATTTGTCCATATATGCCCATATTTGCCCATATTTGTCCATATTTATTTGTCAATATTTGTCAATATTTGTCCATATTTGCCCATATTTGTCCATATTTGTCCATATATGCCCATATTTGTCCATATTTGCCCATATGTGTCCATATTTGCCCATATTTATTTGCCCATATTTGTCCATATTTGTCCATATTTGCCCATATGTGCCCATATTTGCCCATATTTATTCGCCCATATTTGCCCATATTTATTTGCCCATATTTGTCCATATATGCCCCTATTTGTCCATATTTGCCCATATTTATTTGTCCATATTTGTCCATATTTGCCCATATTTGTCCATATTTGCCCATATGTGCCCATATGTGTACATATTTGCCCATATTAGTCCATATTTGCCCGTATGTGCACATAGGTGTCCATATTTGCCCATATTTGTCCATATTTGTCCATATTTGTCCATATTTGCCCATATTTGTCCATATTTGCCCGTATGTGCACATATTTGTCCATATTTGCCCGTATTTGTCCATATTTGCGCATATTTGTCCATATTTGCCCATATTTATTTGTCCATATTTATTTGTCCATATTTGTCCATATTTGCCCATATTTGCCTATATTTGTCCATATTTGTCCATATTTGCCCATATTTGCCCATATTTGTCCATATGTGCCCATATGTGCCCATATGTGCCCATATTTGTCCATATTTGTCCATATTTGTCACTGAGCATTTTTTAGATGAAAGTTTCTTGAATTTTTAAAAGAATATTGATTGATTGATGCTTATTATTCATTCATTATTGAAATGCTTACTATTAAAAATAGCATTTTAAAGAAGATTGTTATGATTTTCATTTGATGATTTTGTTATTTATGGTTATTTGATACTTATGGTTATTTATTCATTAGCTTAGCTTCAAAGCCATCGCAGATCTTTACCCTTTACCCTTTAACCTTTACCCTTTACCCTTTACATGACATGAGCTCTTGGCCTGGACCAGGTTGGTGACCACAGGAGAAAAGTGATAATAGAACATTTGACTCACTGCTGGGCCAACTGGTCCCGGGGGTCCCGGGGGTCCTGGGGGACCGTAGAGCTAAAAGAAACAACACCAATTAGAGATTGTGATCAATGAAATAGCTTTTAAAAAAGATATTAATCAGGCCAAATATTGTTGTGAAGCTAAACGTACCATGTCCGACCTTCCTCCTTCCCCTGGTTGGCCCTTGGTCCCCTGGGAAGAATCGGGAAGAGAGATGAAAGGCACATTGAGCATGGGCGGACCCCCAGACCAAGTATAGAATAATAGAAAGTGCCGATCCAGAAAGTCATCCTGAGGGCACCACTGCATACCATGGTGCCAGGTAATCCAATAGGGCCAGGGGACCCTGTGGCCCCCTTTTCACCAGTAGGGCCATCTAGACCCTACAGGACAAGGAAGGGGAGATAGGCATGGTGAGGGACTGATGGAGTGATGGAGGGCAGGGGATTATGCAAAACTATATGGTAGGGGTGGTCTTAAAGTACATATACACTGGAACCTCAGTTAGCGTCCGACCCGGTTAGCGTGCTTTTTGGTTAACATCCAAATTTTACGCTAAAAGTTTGCCTCAGTTTGCATACAATTTTTGGTTAGTGTAGATTACGGCACGTGTCTTGTTGTGTTTTTAATACACCACGTGAGGCCAACGTATTTTGGTCGCTAAGCGCTCTGTTAGCATCCTTAGCTTGTTAACAAAATATACATGAATAAATACAAATACAAAAAACATAAAACACATACAATGCTTTTGTCGGTATTTTTTCAGTAACTTAAAATCAAGCGTGAAATAAAGTATGGAACCAAGACCAGGGCTTCCCATTGATCCACTTGGACCACAGGTACAAGACAAACAACATTGATGATGATGTCATTTCTGGGACTGGGGGGTGGGGTGTACGTACGTATATTGATACAAGCGTGGTAGACATCTTCATGGAAGATGTGGGAGATCAACCCTTCCTGGTTTGTCCTCTTTTCTTTGGCTGATGCTGGGTTACTGAGGTGGGAACCCCACGGCCAGCCAAAGGGGGGAGGTGGTGTTCAAGTGGGAACCCCACGGCCAACCAAAGGGGGGAGGTGGTGTTCAAGTGTGGACATATTTCTTTTGGGGAAAATGGATTGGAGTGGATTTAACGTAGCTTTGCTTCCAGTCGGACCTTCAGAACCAAATCAATGACCAAGTAGGTGCGTCCAAGACCTCGTGAGATAGTCTTCTGGGCCCTTCTGAGTACCGTATTGGAAATCACTATGCCTAAAAATCAGTTAACCCAAAGTTCCTGTCCAAAAAATCTAATTGTGAATACACGGACCACTAGACCCCTATTACGAGACTATGTGCAACACAGACCTGTACCTGGGGCAATAATGGGGTCTAAAGCCGTGGAGCTAAAACTAGCCGGGTCCCCTAAGAGCTGCTGGGCTTCGATGGCGGATGCTTGGCAGGGAGGATAAATCACTCACCGGTGATCCAGAAGGACCCGTGTCTCCCTTGTCTCCCTTGGGTCCTGGGAAACCCATGACACCGCCTTCTCCTCTGGGACCCTCGGGGCCAAATGGGCCCGGAGGACCAGGCTCCCCGGGCTTTCCTCTCGGCCCCTGGAGAGGTTTGTGATTGTCATTTTACAGAGAAATACATAAAAAATGGAATGATTTATGACTTACTTTCTCCCCATCCAGGCCTGGAGGACCAGGAAGGCCGACTTCGCCCTGAGAAAACATCGAAACCCAAAAATACATTTGATAAAGAATGATCAGATTTCCATCAGAAAACAATACAAAACTATCATGAATGATGAATTGTGGCCAGATGAAATTCAATGATGTTTCGGCACGCCAAAGATACAAGCCTACCACTTTGTTACACCCAGCATACAAAAACCATACAAAAAAAAGATTTTCCAAACATTTTCACCAAAGGATCGGAAAACCGGAGTTTCACTGAATGACTGAAACAAAGTCCTGGTCTTTTGTTTAAATTAGAGACAATTCCGAACCAATTGAAACCTAATTCTCCAAATTCTTACGTATGATCCTTCCTTCCTGGTTCATGAAAGTCCGGTTCATGAAAGACCAGGATGAGTGTACAGGATGTCAACTTCTTCCCGGACCTGTGCACCTAGAACTGTTGTTATCTATTTCTTCTTAAAAGGTCTTACCTTGGCCCCGTTGAGCCCCGGTGTCCCTGGGGGCCCAGGTAATCCAGGCGGGCCCTAAGAGTCACACAGTTATGCCATTTGGTACGGTTTTGCAGGGGGTGGTTTTTGCTGTCCCACAGTTCTTACCATCAGAGGTATGTTGCGAATATCCTGAATGGGAGAAAGAAGGATCATCACTTTGATGCCATGTTTATTCCAATAAGTAGGACACAATTCCATTTTAGGACTTCTTTGGTTTGTGACAGGGAGTACCGTACATTTTCATTGTTGTGGATTTCAGCCTTTCCTGGCTCACCGGTTGGACCTGGGGGGCCCTAGAACGGACGTCATGTACATTTCATCAGTGGTTTGCATGTTGATCCCAAAGTAGACATTTTGCTACTCACTCTTGGTCCAACGGGGCCTTCAGGACCTGCGTCACCCTGCCGGTTCAATAAAAGGTACGCCACAGAACTGTTACTTTCCTTTCCTGTTTCCTTTCCCGTTTTTCCCAGTTTGTTAAAGATCTCACCTCTTCTCCATGATCTCCCTTGTTGCCCTGTAAGAAAGTACTTAGTTTTAGCTCCAATACACCCTGTATTCAGTACATTTTATCACCTTGGGTCCCATTCCGCCTGGTAGTCCTGGTGGGCCAGGTTCTCCTTTAATTCCAGGCGCTGAAATAATAAAGTCCCCCTTTTCTCCCTGTGAAAAAAACATTTTAGACAACTTAAGACAACTTCTTCTATTCCATGTGTCTCCCAGTACTTCTCTATCAGTCGTATGTACATGTTGGGTAACTCTGATTGTGCTAGGTGAGTGCCTGTGTACTACCAAGGCCTCTGTGAAGCAAAGAAAGCTACTAAGTGCTAAGCTGGACTAGCTAACACTTGCAATTGTCTACCAGGACGCCAGGGGGTGGGGTCTACTTAGTAGTTTCTGTGTAGCAGGAGCCAACTATATCGACTGAAAGCACAAGCAGGTATCATGACATAATAGCACGCCACCTTCATCATCGTCAATATTCCTACACATTCCTGGAAAACAACAATGGTGTTAGGAATCCTCGTAGTCCAAACCCTCAATGAAGGCAACATGGAATTGGAAGGGTTTTGGGTACGAGCAAGACCAACAAGACTAACAAGGACAGTTAGAAGACAAACACGGGGACAGAATGACCGGAGCAAAACCACACAAATGGGACCAGGATGCTTTTTCCATGCCAAGCCTACCCTGTAGCCCCTCTTTCCAGGGATACCGGGCGTACCGGGCGTACCGGGCGTACCGGGGGTGCCAGCCTGGCCCTTTGCAGTCAAAGACAAACACGATGAAGAAACTCTCCGGCTGAATACAAACTCAAGAGTGACATTACCTTTGACCCAGGAGATCCTGGGAAGCCTGGTTCTCCCTACACAGCGGGGAGGCCATGAAGGTCAAACGTTCCGAAGACAGGAAATAAGGATGAAGAATAAAAGTGTTGTTCTTTAAATGGCGTGAAAGCACAGACAAAAACCATCTTAATAGAGCGGACTTAGTCAATGCCCCCTCGGAGTGGAAGCGGTTGTCAACAGAACCCAAACCCAAAAAGCAGCGACGTAGGAGAACGGGATAGGTTCAATACTCCCAGTACTCCCAATGGCTGATGTCAAGCGTAGTAACCAGACTAGATATGGGGGCCTGGTTTCAGTGCTAAAGTCATGGTTGCTCCTCATGAATGGTTACTACTGGCACCGGGGGGGTCTTCGTCATAAACAAGAATCAATATGGTGGAAGACAAATAAACGCTGAGCAGTTTGTCAGGTCTGATTGTTTCCAGGAGGCAAACAAATGTTGGAGATGCCAAACTCTACTACGGTCCTCGTCACGGAAATGCCACCAGAACTGGGCCCACGGGACCAAAGGGGTGGGGGCGGGGGTAAGTTATTGTTGATGTACTACACGGCTGAACTAAAGGTCTAAGAGACGTTTGTGAACAACCGCAGGTCATCAATTGTAGGTCATTGTAGGTCACTGAGACCTGTCACACTCGGATGTTGAGGAACCAGCCAAGAACCACCAAAGCTCAATCATCAGCGTCGACTGAGAGGTCGCCGACCAAGACAGAAGCCTCTGCTTCCAAGCCAAACGTTGCATTGACAAGAAGTACGCTAGGAGTCCTGGTGAAGGTTTTGACCCTAAGAACCGTGAGCCGACTGCCAAGTGGGGCGGTGGTACCATGACCCAGCGTACTCCACGATGTGGCAGATAGTTGAGGGCACTCGGCAGAAAGGCGGAACAGGAGCAGACCCAAAAACGATGCTTTCATCCGCTCCGGAACAAGAACCCACAACCCCTGAGTCCAAAGACCAAGTCTTCACAGACCAAGTTTGGCATTCTCAATAATTATTTATTATAATTAAGACAAATTCATAAAAAACAACATCTTACCTTGATTCCTTGGCCCCCCTGTGAATAATAAAGAGAAATATCTTCATTAAGACCTGCCAGAGGAGCAAGCATGACAAGTGTCCACTAGAGGGAGTACAAGAACCGTTACGGTCCTTAAAGTGAAAAATGGGACACTTTCATATTTTGTAAAGCTTTATCTCATCATTAACACTTTTTATCTCTTCATTTAGACCAGGGGTCTCAAATGTATATATTAAAAATAAAAATATAATAAAAATATTAATAAATATTAATTATATTAAATATATATATAATAGTCTTCAAGGCTTCTGCTATACCCTCCACTTTTTCAGTGCTTTGGTTCTTTGGAAAAGCTCTGATAAAACATTTAATTATTATAAATTATTATAAATTATGATAAATAAATTTTTATTTATTATTAAATTATTAAATAAATGTTTAATGTTAATTTTCATTTTTCAACACAAAATAAGATGGAAAAATAAATAAGCAAATCAAAAAACAAATGAAACAAATTAACTAATTCATTTTTATTTATTATTAAATTATTAAATAAATGTTTAATGTTAATTTTTATTTTTCAACACAAAATAAATGAGGAAATCAAAAAACAAATGAAAAAAATTAACAAACTTTCATATCAAGGCGGGGGCCTCAAACTAGCAGCCCGCGGGCCAAATGCGGCCCGCAGGCCGTGAGTTTGAGACCCCTGATTTAGACCTTTTATCTCACAATTATGACGCTTTGGCTCATAATTTACATTTTTCAAGAGGTAGAAAATGAATGAATGAATGAATTAATGAATCTCATAATTATGACGTTTTGTCTCACAATTATGACTTACCATTGGCATATTTTTTTCTTTCCGTGGCGGAAAGTGGCTTCCGTATTTTTCAGTATGTGGCCCTGAGTGGAAATAAGCTTGGACCCCCCCCCTGGTGTAAGTGTTAGCTGTGTGTCGGCCTTCCACCACTGAGCACGGAACGATGCCGTAAGCCAGCAAACTCTGTCCGGTGAGCAAATGGCAAATCCAGAATGTTGTAGCAGATGCTGGCTGCATCATGTGACTTCCAATTTATGGTCAAACTACCGCACGTAAAAGGCTGAAGCAGAGGAAACGCTCTTACTAAGACGTGACATCTTCTAAACCAGGGGTCCCAAACACGCGGCCTGTGGGCCAAATGTGGCCCGCAGGACACTAGTTTGAGGCCCCCGCCTTGATATGAAAGTTTAATGTTAGTGCGGCCCGTGCAAGTTTGATATGGATGCTGTATGGTATCATGTACCCAGAAAAAATTATTACGTTTGATTCATGTTCATGTTAAAGGTTAAATAACTGTTAATAGTTATCCTCCCTATCCGTGTGGAAGTGGTAAGTTTTTGGCTATTTAAGTTGAAAGGAAATAACTTGAAGGCTACCGTTTAGGTCGCTAGCTCTCTAGTTTGCGAGTTAGCATGTGTCTCAAGACCCTGCAGTTGCGCAATATGTTGTAAATAAAAAGAGTATAAATGTGACTATAGTCGTGTTTTGTCATGTCTACAGGGCTCTAATAATGCTTTGTTCATTTTAATCTGAAAAAAATCATTTGTCTACCCACCAACTATATGTGCTTTCTTAACTTTTTATTATTATTATTATATTATTTATTTATTACTGATTGATTTTCTTTATTCTTGATTTGTTTATTTATTTTTCATCTTATTTTGTGCAGAAAAATTAAAAATGAAGATATATGAGAACAGCGGAATGTTTTATCAGAGCTTTTATTGTAGAAATTCGGAACCAAAGCACTGAAAAAGTTTGTATATTTTTCTGTTTTTAATAAATGCGTTTTTTTTGGGGGGGGGGACCTGATGCGGCCCAGCCTTGCCTAGACCCTAGCTCCAGTGGCCCCCAGGTAAATTGAGTTTGAGACCCCTATTCTAAACTGTGGTGTTGATGAAATTTGCTACAATCTGGATTCAATATTCCAAGATCAAAACAACAAAGCAACACTTTGTGACTAGAAGGTATGAAGAAACATAAACAAGCCTACCTTTGGGCCTTCAGTACCCGGCGGGCCAACATCCCCTTGGTCGCCCTGGAGACACACAGACACGGATGAAGCCCACATCTAACCCAACATCTAATCAAATGCTAGAATGCCGGCAGGGAGGATGTGGGAAGCTCACCTTCTGCCCTGGCGTTCCGGGCTCACCCTGGAGTAAGAAACCAAAGTCGATTGGACGTTTTTCTCAGCTTTCTTATGAACAAATATGGGATTGGCAGCTACTCTATGCGGACCCCTGGACTCTATGTCATGCATTTGTGCTGACAAAGCGCTTAGTCGGTCATGGAGTTACGCCACCAGAGGCCGCATGTGGAGCAAACCTTCGCCACGTAGATGGCATGACCTTCGCTCTATGCTCCTTTTCTTTTTTTAATATTTCAACTTACTTCTACAAAAAACTTTGTCAATTGTTTTCTCTGAATATTCTGACTTAATTCCCACAATATTACCCATTTTTCTTTATTTGGTGTTCTTTGTTTCACCTTGTATGACAACAAAAGGACATGGACTATTTCTACTCTATGGAAATACTACAAAGGCATTAAGACTCCTCTTTTTTCACATTTTCTTCTATTCATATTTTGGCTTTATTCTCATAAAATGAGAATAGAGAAATTTTCATTTCTGCTGTTTTTCTTTTTGTAATTGTGACTTCATTCCCATAATATTTTGAGTGTGTTCTCCCAACATTAGAACTTTTTCCACAACCGCATTTTCCCATTATGACATTATTCATTGTTTTGTTTGTTTTTCATAACTTTATGATGTAAACAAACCCGTCTTTCTTGAATGTTGCAACTTTGTTTCAACTACAACGATGCTATTTTTACTCATATTACAACATTATTATGACTTTTTATTGACTTGTTATTATTGTTGTAAAAAATATGTATTTTTTTTGCATAAGATGACTGCATATTTCCATTCTTGCTGCCTTTTCTCTTTAAATGACATTTTCATTTCTGCTGTTTTTTTTATTTTTGTAATTATGACTTCGGACTTTGTTCTCCCAACATTAGAACTTTTTCCATAACCGCATTTTCCCAGAATGACAACATTATTCATTGTTTGGTTTTTCATAACTTTATGATGTAAACCAACCCGTCTTTCTTGAACGTTGCAACTTTGTTTCAACTACAATGATGCTATTTTTACTCATATTACAACATTATTATGACTTTTTATTGACTTGTTATTATTGTTGTAAAACATATGTATTTTCATGCATATTTCCATTCTTGTTGCCTTTTCTCTTTAAACGATATTTTCAGAATGTGCCGCATGCCAATAAATCCCTGCCCCCTGACCGCACTTTGGACACCCCCAACGTGGAGGAATGAATTTACCTTCAATCCGGGTAAAAGCTGTAGAAGCAACAAGGACATAAAGAAATGTTAGCGTCACATGGATGAGCTTGGACTTGATGGAGGAGAAGAAACTCACTCTGGGGTCTTTTCCCGGTTTTCCTGGTTCACCCGGCTTACCCTGTGGAAAATGATGATTTCATGTCCATCAATCAAATATGGAAGCGACTGTGCTTCTCAACTGCTGTGGCTGACATTCCCTGACTTAACTTTGTCACATGCTGTATGCCCAGCATACCTTGCGGGTTATGGTATGCTTTTGCATGCATGCATGTGTTGGTTATGAGCAGCCCAAACATGAGTTTGGTGTTCTATCATCACGATACTCACCGGTGCGCCGCTGGCTCCTTTGAGGCCCGGGTTACCTGGAAGCCCGGGGGGTCCTGGGGGGCCCTGCGCACCTGGTTCGCCCTGCTGAGAGACCTTGAGTTAAAACCCGCCATGGTGGCAAAGTCCTTGCCACCATGCACAACAAAATGACACCACACCACAAACTAGCAGCAGGCTGGGGTGCGGGGGGGCGGGGGGCCGGGGGGCTGCGCAGCGGCAGGTTAGCTTGGATGCAGTGCACGCGGTTAAAAAGCTCGAGACCGAAGGTCCGTTCTTTACCCGAGGGAAACATTTGTGTTTCTAACCTCGGCCTTTACCTGACCATAATAATGCATGGCCGGGAAGGCATGGAACCCGACCACCGTGCCCAATCCCGGATGGAACCTGAGTGAGCAGAAGCTACGTGAGAGACCTCCTCATCCAGACCCTGACTTCTGAAAGGGTATGATAACACAGGAAGTTGGGAGAGAGGCACCAAATGAAAAGTCCAGATGGCAAAATGATGGGAAAATCCAGCAGAGGACTGGGAATGTCACAACCTGGATTGGAACATAACCTGTCGGGAAATACTGGTCTGAGGTCAGTAGCAGTAGAAAGAGAGGAGCATTTGTGGTCCAATTCATCTTGTTTGTTGTCATCTCTTGATTGGGGACGAATGAATACAAGACCAATACGTCTCTGAACTCTTCTTCTACTCTTTTCCGAGTGTTTGAAGATATAAAAACACAGCCATTCCGCCTCCAAAGCCAGCTTTTCCATAGTCCTCATCCAGGTCATGGGTGGCTGGAGCCTATCCCAGCTGTATGAGCAGCTGTATATCAACTTGATGATCATTTACGGTCCTTCCAACGCCTCCGTCGGTGTTCCTACGTGGATCGAGCACATGAGTATTGTCATTATCCGACGCCTTGAATGGATTGCAGCTGGACTGTTCAGATCTTCTCAGATGTTCCACCTCCAATCGGAGCAGGCCTATCGGCTCACGCTCTAAGACTAGAAAGATGGCTGTGGTCTGAGGGTTCGTCCTAAAGTGATCGTGAGTCTCTCCTTAACCAGGAAGGGCGGCGGTGGAGTAACAGTAGCGTGATGTTGATGGGACAACACGCTTCTACTTGGGACCCTGCACCAACCCCCCCAGACGAGAGCTGTGCTATCTAGTCTTTGAGCATGAACCGATGAAGCCTGCTTAGACGAGAGGCCAATCATCCTCCAAGTGGACTGGATGAGTCTAACGGTGATGAGTTCAATGCCCGAGAGGTCCACCAACTATCGGGACTATCAGACCATGGACAGAAAAGACCTTTGACCTTGAACATGAAAGACTCCCAGCAATGGCAGCCAAAGGTTGGTTAATGAGAGCGAGTCGGGCGGCGGCGGAGGGCGGCTTGCATCCACAGAGCGGAAGGGAAGGGAGGGGGAGGGAAGGGGAGGGAGGGGGAGGGAAGAAGTCGGGGTAAGAGAGAATTGTACCTTGAGGCGTTTTAGGATTAGAGGGCTTATTGAGGGCATGTTGCGCACGGTGATGGGCAACATCTGCCAGGGGGCGGCCACAACGCCAGGGTGGCCAACAGTGCAACAATGGTCACAGGGCAAAGGTCGCCAGGGGGCCACCAAAAGGAGAGAGGTTTAAGGGAGGGAGGAGGGAGGAAGGACAGAGAAATAGAAGATAACATGAGAGGTAAAAGCAAGGAATGAAGAAGGCAAAAGGAAGACAGACACAGCAAACTACGGGCCTGTCATGGCTGACCGAATGGTTGACCCTCATTTACGTACAGTGGAACCCGTTTATGGCCCACTCATCTCCACGGAAACACACTGCAGACTGTGGCCATGATTTAAGTTTGTTTTATTGACCCGTGCAACGATCTAAAAATAGAATTGAGCAACCAAAAACCCCCAAAAATAGAAAAAATCTGCAGTAATTTTACCAGAATAAAATCACATTATCAAGACAAAAAACTGTAATCCAGCAAACTAACCACTGTTCCACCGTGCAGCCCCTATTAATTGTTATATTTGTATTATTTTTTAATTTAATATTACATTAACATTAATTTATATTGAATAATTATGTTCAATATTTAATAATAAGCTCCAAGTCACAATATTCCAAAAATACCAACACTAACAGCTAACAGCTAATACTAACAATAACAGCTAACTTCTCACACAAACACTAACTGCTAACTGCTAACCACTAGCTGATAACTCCTAACACCAACTGCTAACTGCTAACACTAACAGCTAACTACTAACGCTAACACCAACTGCTAACTGCTAACGCTAACTGCTAACTGCTAACACTAACAGCTAACTACTAACGCTAACACCAACTGCTAACTGCTAACCATAACACTAACAGATAACTGCTAACTACTAACGCTAACACCAACCGCTAACACTAACAGCTAACTGCTAACTACTAAAGCTAACACCAACTGCTAACATTAACACTAACTGCTAACTACTAACGCTAACACCAACTGCGAACTGCTAACTGCTAATACTAACAGCTAACTGCTAACTACTAACGCTAACACATTATCCCAATGACACGTGGGTTTGCAAAGCGGCCTTGGCCTCCTTTCATTTTCAGCATGAGGCCATCGCTGATGCTAAAGGTTCATCGTACAAAAGAAGAAACGACCCCTCGTCGACCAAATACGACGACGTCGACTTAAGCAAGCATTTTTTGGTTGTCAACCTGAGCGGGTTCCACTGTACACACAATTGAAAGCTACTTCATGTTAGCAATCGGCACCCGTCCCCAAGTGAAGAACTGGTTCTGTAAGCCAGCCCTGTCAGCGCCAGGCCCCTAGCTTGCAGTCTGCCAGAGATCACATGGCCACCGGTCTTGCCACAAAGAGAGTCCAGGTCCGACAGGCGGTACGGGTACAGCGTGTATCCAGACTTACTGTGGCCGACTGTCCCACACAGGGATGTACAATACGCCGCTTCTGTTGGGATGAGCAGCATCGTCCAATCAAAACTTGAGGAGTGATCCTACTGATAAGCTTATTTGTCCCCCGAAACCAAAGCAGAAGCTCTAGCATGCAACTTGCCTACTTTTGACGTACAACACAGGACATATTTCCCAAGCACACCCAAACACCATGGAAATATATACTATGTGGGGAGTCGGAAAAGCAGTAAAAGTAGCAAAAGTAGTAAAAGTAGTAAAAGTAGGCAAGCGTCCTCGTCCCTCACCATTTGGAGCTTTCCACCAAACATTTTACATTCATGCAAATCTTTCAGAAAAAGCCTTCAAAGTCGTTTTGTATTTTGTATCACCACATACAGTTGGACTCAAACCTATTTCCCCTCAGAGTAAATTCAATTCAAATGATTGAAGTTTGCAGCTCAACATCTCAAATCGCTCAACTCGTTGTTGTCCGTCGAGTCGGGGTCAAGCTATTTGGTATTCTGGTGCTTTGGTACGAACCTTTGACTTTGGCGTAAGTGACCACGGCATAGCTTCATGCTAAGAAGGAATTATGGCGAAGCTCTGATCTTGTGCAGTTGCATTACGTAACATAGCGTTTACACTTTCGTGGCGAATCATCAAAGTTTGTATCCGTGTAGGCGTAGGTTACGATGGTCACATGTATCGTGGCTCATCTGTCTCGCATGTGCCACGCCCATCTGGGCTCTTTGGCCAAAGGAGCCCCGGTTTCACCCAAAGAACAATGGCTGACCTCCTGTTTGTTTTGGACCATGGGTCCTTGGACCTTTCTGTGCGTCCCGTATTGATAGACATCCCTGCCATATTACGTAACGATCCGTGAGACTGGTGGTCACAAATTTTGGTGAGTATTTGCAAAAAGAATGATGCCAAACGTAGCAGTTTGATTCGGGCTAAAAGGGGCACTTCTTGTCCCTCGGCTGCAACGTGTACCAAGTTGGAGATGGGAATGGAGCTTTCAGGAAAAGTACCGATTCCATCCAACTACGACTACATGGAATTTACAATGAGGGTCATGTGATTTTGAGTACAACCGTATGATATATGGTATTTATTTTGACATATGGCATATATTACATATTGCAACCCAAACCCCTGCAGCTGATGCTAAATACCAGTTTTTCTGTCCACGTTTGTGTACATTTGCTGTACTTTGACATTGGTGGAGAGCACTCAATGTTTGAGGAGTGCCTTGGTTCTGGCGCCTTGGCACCACCTCTCTTTGTGGCACGACGTGGTGACGTTACCCCCTCCCTAAAGTGTTTGGGGGTCACCCACAAACCTTCAACATCAGCGGTTGGCTGGAGCGTAAGGCAGCCAAGGTTTTCAAGGGAAGATCCTGCACAAATAGGCTCTGCACACCAGAGAAGTTGGCACTTCAGTCAGCGTGGCAACGCTGGCGATAAATATTTGCCACAAGACAAAGACGGTTGAACTTAATGACGCATTGATGCCACCATGCTAAGCTACTGTAAAGGTACACACTTAAATTCCACTGAAATGTTATTTAATCATCCTCAGCAAGGAACTCTCCCAATGCTAACATGTGTCAGTCTACTATATTACGTCTTAATTTATCTTATTATCTCCACTATATTGGGTAATACCACAATAAAGTTGACCATAGGGGTGTTAGTTCATGTTTAGAGGGCTCTAATGATGTTAAAATCCACATTTAGAAGGTTGTAAACAGGTTTTCAATGCTCCATTTGTAAATAAATAATCCTAATTTGCAGAAATTCACTCATCTCAATCCGGTCTGGAGCCAATTAACTGCGGATTGCAGTAAGTGGCTCATATAAGTGGCCCATATAAGTGGCCCATAAAAGGTGTTTATTTCTGACCGACTGAATGCTGAATGCGGGGATCCACTAAATACTGAATGTGGGGATCCACCGAATGCTGAATGCGGGGATCCACTGTACACCAGGCTACAATCCCTCATCCAATCAGTGGCATGCCCAGATATACTAGGAAGTGCACCGGAAGTGCACCGGAACAGCACGTCCATGCTGCGCCACATCAGACACTGTGGTCTTCTTGTAAGAACACATACCAGCCAAAGAAATGTTGCTAGTCTTTGTTTGCGGAGTGGTTTTACATCCTTTTGGCGGACGGACGCCACAAACCGCAGAGAGCTGGACTGAGCTGGACCACTTGGTGGAAAGACGGATGGAAGCTGAAGCGATAGCACTTTGAGGTATGTAGTAGGTGGTTAACTACGCCTCAACGTCATTTTAAAAGTGCACGTTTGCTCTGGTCTAGGTTTTGGATTCTAATCTAGTCTTTGGCGAGGGACCTGCGAAGCAGAAGGGAAGGAGAGGGAAACCAATCGTATGTTTATGTGTGCCTGAAGCTCGGCACGGTCAGTGGACACGTTCGGTTCTAGGATAAAAGTGACTAAAAGTGACTAAACACTTCACCATCCGTCTCTTTCCTCTCTCCCTTCAGGAATCTTATTGTTGGCAGCCCCTCACACAGGACCTTATCGCGTCCAACCGCGTGCTAGTAATTGCCTTGCTGCTCTCAAGTAGCCAAATAACGGCACCGCTACCATGTGTCGGTCATGGCTGCCGGTCCAGCTTCTGAGGTAGTTTCCCTTCTTTCCAAAGTTATCTTCCTGCTCCGTCTACGCTAGCGCCTTTGTGTCCAGTTATGCCCTGTTAAAAGCCAGTGATCACGGCGTCACGCTTGGCATGACGTTTTCTTACCCGATGTGTGTAGTCACCACAGACACCCTGCAAAGAAACACAGTTTTTTTTTACCGATATGAAGACGGAAACACTTCAATACAATGTTCAATACAATGTTGTTATATCTACAATAGGCCTGCAAAGGTGACTATAGGGGTGTTAGTTCATGTCTGGAGGGCTCTACTAATGTTAAAACCTGATTTAGAAGGTCGTAAACAGATTTTTTTTTAGCTATAAATACAAAAATATTACTTTCATCGATAAGGAATCTATTTCCTGGAAATTCACTTATAACGGTTTAGTCTGGAACCAATTAACCGCCATAGACGAGGGATGACTGGAATTGTAAACTAGAAAGGTACATTTGTGTTTGCTCCTGGAACTCAAAGATGGATACTAATTCCTGTGTACACACAAGGCCCATCTCTCAGCGTGACTATTATGTGCCCCAGGCTGGCCACAATAAAAGGCCCATCCAAAAGGGGCATCCATTAGTATCTGGCTGTGAGGTCAAGGACCAGCCTGCCCGGTTCCTGAGGTCTTACTGAAACCAACCATCTCTCACCTTCTCTCCTTTGGGTCCTGCTTCGCCCTAAATGAGAAAAGGACACATCAGTTGGTTGAGGCGGACAGCAAAGAGGCTTCTGGGGAATGGTACACCTCGTCTGACTTACGGGGAGTCCTTTAGGACCACGGGGACCCTGAAAAGACAACAGCAGTCTGGAATCAGGTTTTGGCAGCATTGTGAGTGAAAGTGAAATATGAAGGGTAATCGAACACCAGTGACATGAGGGACCGTGCCAATGCGTCGGTGCAGCGGAACAATTTGGATTTGAAGTCTTCGATTATTTGCAGTGACTCATTATGAGCCACCCCCGTTGGTTTGACTCCCCAAGGGGGCCGGGAGTATGATTGATGAGAACAGGGAGGGGGCGGACTTTGACACGTCTTCCACCCTCCAAATGGGTGACCCCAGGGGGTTAGCAGCACCAAAGCTAGAGTATGCTAACATTAACCAGCTCTCATTGGGGAAGAATCGTCATCAAGACCAAGATGCTATTCCGCCATATCAAGCCTGGGCGAAGCACATAAAGAAACAAGCCCCGGGTTTAAACACCTCCAGTTGGACCATGACTAATGGCTGCAGTGCGTACAGGAAACCACCGGAATCCGCGGTGAGCGTGATGAAAACCAGATCATCAGCGAGGCTGGATGGGATCTCGTTGCCACGCAAGGAGAACAAAGATTGCTTGTCCTCGGAATGTTATTCCAATTAGCACACAGGCTATTAGCGGAACCTGATTATATGAATTTATCCTGCTAGAACCCAGACCCATTTGGGGACATGCTACAGAGCAAATGGAGCGCTAATGGAGCGCTAATGCCTTTAGCATATGTGCCCCCCTATTTCTACTTTCCGTATTTGTATTGTATTAAGTAGTTAGTATAAGTATTTGTATTTGAGTCAAATTTAGAATAGCCCCCCCTCTGGAAAAAAATTATAAAACAAAATACAAATAATAATAATAATAATAATAATAATTGGGAATAAATTGTTGAAAATGTTTTTTCCATAAGTCCACCAATGAACCTGTAAGGAAATAATAATAATAATAATAATAATAATAATAATAATAATAATAATAATAATAATAATAATAATAATAATAATAATAATAATAATAATAATAATAATAATAATAATAATAATAATAATAATAATAACATCCATAACCTGATGGACGGCTGAAGCAACAAAAATAAATATTATAGGTTGGGTATATTGTGTTGTTCCAACCGCAACTGCAAAAGAGCAAAAGTATTGGGACAAAATGGAGTAAATGCTTACCAAGTCTCCCTTAGGTCCACTCTGTCCCTGTGAGAACAAGGAGGGTCAAAGGTTAAAAACTGTTTCAGAACTATCCGGATGCAGTGGAGCCTGGAAAAGTCAACATCCCTTGGACTGGCTGACGCACAGCAACATAAGCCCCTGTCCAAACCACCCCCCCCCCCCCCCCCAAAAGCCACCGCTTGCACATGTACAAATATAAATATGTTTTTTTCTTTTCTGCTTCTTTGGAATGCGTTTCCACCTAAATGATTCCAGATAAGATAAACCTTCCCCAGAGGTGGGAAAAGTGCCAGCTAACATCCAGGATCTTTCTCACAAGCCCGGGAACTTGGCCCATGTGTGACCATGACCATGACTGAAAGTACTGAATGCACTTTGCAGTTTGGCTGCTGTTGCTGCTCATGTGATTTATATGTGAAAATATTTATATCCATTTTCTATGCCGGGTATGCTGGAGCCTATCCCAGCTGTCTTGGGGAGAGGCGGGGTACAACCTGGACTGGTGGCCAGCCAATCACAGGGCACATATAGACAAACAACCATTCACACACACATTCATACCTATGGACAATTTGGAGTGGCTAATTAACCTAGCATGTTTTTGGAATGTGTGGGGGGGGGGGGGGGGTACCCGGAGAAAAGCCAAGCTGGGGGAGAACATGCAAACTCCACACAGAGATGCCCAAGTGGAGAATCCAACCCAGGTCTTCCCATCTCATGACTGTGTGGCCTGCATGCTAACCACTCGTCCACCATGTAGGCATACAATAAGTCATGAGAGATGTGATATCCAGTATATATATATATGTGTGTGTGTGTATACACAGTATACTGTATATAATTGATTATAATTGAGCATGTTTTTAAATGTTAATTCCAACCGACTGGCATCAACATTCCCATCGACAGCCTTGAGAAGCTAGGCTAGAATTCAGTGGTTTTGGTGATATGGAATGAGATGGGAATGTTGGTCAACTCGCCGACTTGCTATGCTCATTTGGACTAGTCATATGTTCTTTATGCCACTGTCTAATGGAATAGCTGGTCATGTGACCTTTCCACATTCAATTTCAGGTCTTTCATGTTGAAATGTATTATAAGATTGGCAAAGTATGATTCCTGTTCCTGGGATTTTGTTCGAAAAGAAGCTTTGAGGACGAGGACTAGACTCACCGGCTTGCCATCCAACCCAATTGGGCCCTGCGACAAAACAAGACAAATGTTTTATTCAGCAGTGAAATTGTGCTTGACAATACAGTTGGAATAAGAAATGAGATGTGTCAGTCACCCAGGTCAAGGCAAAGGTCCAATGGAGGCAAGTGAAGGAGCCCGGAATAAATGCCTCAAGTGGTTTTGACAGAAAGTCCAATCGTTTTTTTTGGAGCTAACTTGCCTAAAACATTTCATTCCCAAAGTAAATGGAATGTCAGCACGTATTAGATATTAGTACTTGTCCATTCATCTCTTCCGGGCTCCAACAGTTGCATCATAAAAGGACCAAAGAGGAAGTCATGAACTGACTGAAAGACGTCTCGTGTGAAGCATATTCATAATCATCTCTAATGCTTCACAACTATTGAATAACATTTCAAGTCCAAAACCCAAAAGGAGTCTTAGTATTACTCACCGGGAACCCTGGGAATCCTCTGGTTCCTGGTTGGCCCTAAAGAGAAGATAATGGGTCAAATCAGGCTAGCAACCATCGTTCCCAGTTCAACACAAACATTTGACGAATGAACGAAAGAAATGAAAGCGAGGCTTTGAGTGCGTTCGTGTTATTTAATGAAGTTAATAGTATTGTCGTTAAGGCACGGCCAAGTCCGCTGTGGTTTCTGCTTTCAGGCTTCCGATTGGACAAAATGATATTTTGCCGCTATTTCAGCCGCTGGTTTTTGTCAACTGCCGTGGATGCAGATGTTTCTACCAGGAGTGGGCTAAATGTGCATTTTTGAAAATGTCCTTTTTGGTGTGGACTCGGCCTAAGTGGACTTGGTGCGTCTGGCCCCCTCGTCTCCTACGGTCAGGAACTTCCCCCAGCAGAGGTTATTCATTAGAGATGCCTATTACTACACAGGAAGGGGGGCACACAAAGACGTAGACCGGAATGGGTAGCAACGACAAAAGCAGACGTCTGCGCGACTCCGCTTGGCTCGGACTCGACTATGATCTCTGATGTTGACAGGAAGGAAAAGTCATTATTGCCATATGCAACTGCTGAAGAAGACCATATTGTTCATTGGAAAAATAATTAAATCAGATTGTATTTTTTTAAGGCAAAGCCTGGAGAACTGACCGAGGTCTAAGATGGAGGCTCATGTGATCCGTAGCCAAATTATACGTCCAAACCGCTTGAACAATTCCACTATTTCCACGCTGTAATTACGTGCAATTATTTGATCATTAGCTGCGCATTCACTTGGTTCCCAATAAAGAAGGCTGTTCCAGCCAGCACAAACCCGAGTCCGGTCACCCATAGGCCAGGAAAAACAAACCCTAATGTCATCCAGGTAAAGCAACATAGCCTGATTCTACGCGGACGTTGGAAACATTTGACAGTTTCAACGACAAAGGGAGCCGTTGGCTAATCTCTAATCTCAAGTCTGGAGTCATAAACTTGACATTTGGGAGTCCTTCCGAGTCCTTAGCGGTGTACGTGTTTCCCAAGTAAAATGCCACTTGAACCGTGTGACAAGCTACAGGATCTGACTAACGCAATGAATGCCTTTTGAACCTTTAGTCACAGAGAGTGCTGACGTTCAGCATTTAGTCAGCGCACCCAAACGCAATCCACGCCCTCGTTGTTGGTTCTTCACTTTGATTGCACGCAAATGGATGCATTCAATGAGGAACATTCCGTGGGAAAATGTGTTGTCTTTCTGGAAATGACATACTAGGATCTTGTTATTTCTTACTCAACACTCTCACGGACCATCTCGAGTATTTTCAAGTCAACAGACTAAAGTTCGAGTCAGGATGGTCAAGTCGAAGCCAAAGTCATGAAAAATGTGACTAGAGTCAACCTGGAGTCCAGGTTGCGTGACTTGAGTCCGCACTTTTACAATGCATGTTTGGTTAGCTCTAGTTAGCGCTAGTTAGCTCGAGTTAGCTCTAGTTAGCTCTAGTTAGCTCTCGTTAGCTCTAGTTAGCTCTTGTTAGCTCTAGTTAGCTCTAGTTAGGTCTCGTTAGCTCTAGTTAGCTCTTGTTAGCTCTAGTTAGCTCTAGTTAGGTCTCGTTAGCTCTAGTTAGCTCAAGTTAGCTCACAGTACCTCTCGTTAGCTCTAGTTAGCTCTAGTTAGCTCTAATCTCGCTTTTTACTCAAACCCTAAAAAGCCTCGACATGTTTGTGACTTGGTCTTCATGAATGCAGATTTGGCTTAGACATGTTTGGTTAGCTCTAGTTAGCGCTAGTTAGTGCTCGTTAGCTCTAGTTAGCTCACAGTACCTCTAGTTAGCTCTAGTTAGGTCTCGTTAGCTGTAGTTAGCTCTAATCTCGCTTTTTACTCAAACCCTAAAAAGCCTCGACATGTTTGTGACTTGGTCTTCATGAATGCAGATTTGGCTTGGACATGTTTGGTTAGCTCTAGTTAGCGCTAGTTGGCTCTCGTTAGCTCTAGTTAGCTCTACTTAGTGCTAGTTAGCTCTCGTTAGCTCTTGTTAGCTCTAGTTAGCTCTCGGTAGCTCTAGTTAGCTCGAGTTAGCTCAAGTTAGGTCTCGTTAGCTCTAGTTAGCTCTAATCTCGCTTTTTACTCAAACCCTAAAAAGCCTCGACATGTTTGTGACTTGGTCTTCAAGACTGCAGATTTGGCTTAGACTTGACTTGAAAAGACTTGAGCCTTTGCATTTTTTAAAGCTAAATAGATTTTATTTTCAAACCCGGCATGATTGTATCCTGATGTCACATACAGTCATGGAAAATAATATTAGACCAGCCCGGTTGGTCCAACTTCTTCTGAAGACACGACTCACACAGTTCCACCTTCTCCTAAACGACTTTTTCTCCAAAATGACTGAAGTGCAGCTGGGATAGGCTCCAGCTTAACCCAGTGAGGATAAGCGGCACAGAGGATGGATGACTGATAGACGTGGTCCATCTAAGTCTGGAAACCGGAAACTAACCCTAACCCTAACCGAAAGACAACAGACTTATTGTCCTGTTGTGTTAAGTGTTCTTTCTTCCAGTGTCTATGCTGAAGGTACGTAGGTGTCTCCACAAAGTGGTCCGTTCCGTCTGGATGCAACTAATTACCAATCCCGCACAGTGTGGACACACCCGCCAGAAAAAATGCCATGGCCCTTCTGTGTGGGCAGGGCCTAAACAGGTTCCACTGTGTCGTGTGAGGAGAATACACTTACCGGAGGTCCTCTGGGTCCAATGATGGATAGACCTGGTTCTCCTGGGGCTCCCTGAAGAAGAAAACAAAGTTCCACCAGTTAGTTATGCATCCACGTACCATGAATCATGTGATTCCATGGTTGTACACCCAAATATAGTCCAGCATGGACCACTAGAGGGCCCCCTTCTCAGGTCATCATTTCATGAAAGTTTTTTCAATCCTACATGGCTAAATCATATTACAGTCGTCCCTCGTTTATCACTGTTAGTGGGCTCCAGACCCCACCGCCAAAACTTACTTTCCACAAGAAGGATTCAGTATTAATAAATTGAATATTGTTATAGTGGGTTTTTTTCAATTGGTTTTGTGAGAAAAGTGAGGGATCTGGTTGAAGATGCCAAGGGAGTTGGGAGCACAGTCAGCAAGAAAAGCCTGCTCAAGGAGACCCATGGACAGACCCGTCTCAGCGTTTGACAAGGAAAGACCTGAAGGCTTTCAAATACAGAAATCAAATGATTATTTCTTTCAATGAAATGATGTTCTTTCACCTCCTCATACCAAACCAGGTCACCAAATCTATTTGGCCGACTGTATTCCTTCCTAATGCAAGCCAAGATCATACCGCATCCTTCAGCTGGTCACATTAATCCTCCTTTAGTGCACAGTAGCAAGACTTTTGTAGTTAGGGCATCGAAAACATAGAAAAGATTATCAGAGCTCTTGTGACGTGAAATAACACCCCTATAGTGGCCTTTACACCCCTATTACCAGATGTAGTAGACATATAAATTATAAATCTGTTCCCAGGGGAGCTGAAAGAGAGGCGGCGGAGAGGAAGTGACATCGGTGGTTCAGAGTTGAGTTTCCGATTTGCGCGGGTAAACGGCCACAAAAGTAGCTTGTGTTCAATTATCGTGATCAATCATTCAATTAAAGTCTGGTGCTTGTGTGTCTTACCCAATATGACAATATTATACCCAATATTGTGTGGCGTGTTGAGGGACAACCGTACAGATCTTGGCTAAGCGCCTTAGCTGGAGCTCCTGTGTGCACCAGCGTGCACCATAATGGCTGCTCATTGTGGAACCCACCCATTGTGGAATTTGAGAATCCAATTTCCTGGGTAATGGCCCGGGCCACCATGTACTCGCCACAACTAACAGCGCCGCCTACCCATTTCATCATCTACGTTATTTAAGAGCTGACACCGCAGCAAAATGTCAAAGCCAAGCTAGTAGATGACAGCTAGAAAAATATGTAATGGCCTCAACTTACCTTCTCCCCCGCTGGTCCTTTAAGGCCCTGGGATCAAGCACAGCAGACATGCAACAATGTGTGGAGAGACAGAAGAGAGAGGAACCAGTGTTAGAGGCATGGAGGCTACGGGGCATGCAGCTACCTTGCTACAGGAGGGGAGGGGGGGGGGCACTGCATGTGTGAACCACCGTGTTTAAGTAGCGAAAATATACAATAACGTAGACGGTGCAACCTCGGTTTTTGTTATTAATTTGCTTCAAAGGTTGGACGAACGCAGACGCAATTTCTAGCATCTCATTGGGAATAATGTCAATCCAACCCCACGGACACCCAAAAATACATCAAATCCATTTGACAGAGAATGGTAGTTCACATGCACACGGACAATGTGGGAAAATGCATGACTTCCTGTTCATCACTTTTCCTTCTTTAGCCATTTGTTAGCACAACAGCCTTTCACCCCCAGGGGGGCTCATTTGGTAGTTTCCACCAGGAATTGATGCTGCATTCACGGAATGATACTGCACACGGCAAACAGACACGCAGTAGCAGTTTGGGACATGCAGTACTGTACGGGACCCGGGACAGTGTCCAAAACACAGAGGCCAGATTTTTGATAAAACATGAAAACCAAGGTTGGATTGTACGGGCGGCCTTCACCACTTGTCGCTACCATCACAGTTTTTCCCCAAATATCATAATTAATAAATAATGCTGTTTAGTGCTTATTTACTTCCCAAATGAAGCATTTTCAAGAATAAATATCACTGAATAAAGTGACGATTTAAGGCTCTCAAAAGACGCATTCAAATATGGTGTGATGATGTAGCATTCTACACTGGCCACTAGGTGTCAGTACTGTTACTCTTGAGACAGACTTGGTAGCCGGAACAACAGGCTTTTATTGTGGGTTGGAATTCTCTCCCAACAGAAAAACTGTTGACCCACGCAGTAACCCTCGCCATGCTGAAACTCAACTCTGAATCACTTCCTGTCCGCCACTTCCTTACTTCGCTACACATTTATAGCGACAGACACAAGCACATCGTGTCTTTTATGCCTTTAATTCTTGTTCTGTTTTCTGTTGGGTAATAGGAATGTAAAAGTCAACCTGTTTATGTCGACCGACCGAGGTCAACATAAGTGTTCCAGTGTGCCAGACCCCCCCAGGGATCCAAGTCAGGAGTTGTTACTGTTGGATCCAACCCCTAGTTTATGTCCTTCATGTGTTCCGTGTGTGGCCTCACAGGCCTCAAATCTCCGGTATTGGCGCTCCATATAAGCCGCACGCCTCTCCAGCCCAGGCTAACAATCAACAGAGAGTGCTAACATTTAGCATGGTGTCCGGGTGTCGGCCCTGTGTATTTTCATGAAAGATGAAGAAGTTTCTCGTACTGGCAGTCAACCCTCTGCTCCCTCCTCAGTACCATGGAGCAATGTGTTGTGGTGTTGGATGGCTTTATACTACTGCTCACGCTCGATTATGACATGTAAATACAGTAGCATAGCATAGCTCACCATTCTTCCTGGAATCCCCAGACTTCCTTTGTCACCCTGACCAATGTAAATTCACAAGGGACAGGGTTCAAGGTCAGGTTAGGATGACACGCTTGACTTTCCAAGACATAACTTGACATTTGGACTTGCAACTCCGACTTGTTTTTGTAGCCATTGCAGAGACATTGGTATTACCCATAGTATTACTCATAGTATTACCCGTGGTATTACCCATGGTATTACCCATGGTATTACCCATAGTATTACTCAAGAACTTCACCAAAGGAAAAGCCTCAACAAGTCAAGGATTAGCGCTTGGAAGAGGATTTCTACAGTCTGCAACGTCCCAATGTCAGGAAATCAGTTCAATACTGCGTCTGCACGGCGAGGTCATGCTGGCGGTGGAAAGCCGAAGCACGCTATCAGGAGTCTGATCATTCCATCCAGCCATGCTCAGCCCAACGTTTGGCAGATCTGATAGGACATTCCGGTCAGTCGGGTCATTTTGTCATCCACAGTCCTCACAACGAGCAGTTGCTTGCACATTTTCCGTATTTTCCCAAATATAAGTCAGACTTATAGAGGAAGATCAAACGTCTGATTTCACCAAATCAATTTCACCCCAAAACTGCAAGTTCCAGTCCAGTGCGACTTATTTATGTTTTTTCTCGTCTGGAAAAGAGTGTTGTTGGTCTTTGAAGCCACGGCAGTCAGTCCTCCATTTGTGGACATTTCAAATGGAGCATAAAGGATCTTTGGTTCTGTGCCGACACGTTGAAGGTACCAACCAAACCCGCCCCCCATTTGTCCTGACTGACTTTGGCCTCATCACAAACCCGGTCTTGCCAAAGCACACCAGCGGTCATGATGACTTGAACAAGACGACACCTGTCGATGTAAATGGATGCATTTTTGGTAAAAATGACCCCCGGGGTCTCAAAGTTCTCCAAGGTCTCGAATACAAAAGCGGTCTTCGTGATTCAAGCGGACACTTAAAGCGGTAAAGAAAGCGGTGGACAAGGACTTGATGGGTTGCTCAACGTGGACGTGGACTTCAACAGGTTCACCAGATATCACTGGCAGCTTCAAGGCACCATTCTTTAGTAATCAGCGGTAGAAGTTTCCAGAAAATAGCAGTTTCCAACAAAAAACAAGAAAGACAGCTGTTTGGGAAAGGTACATCAAACAAATCTTTGTTTCTTTGTGACAGCTCAAATATCCCAAAGGATTGTTGTACATCCAAATAGTAATAATAGTAACAACGTAGTATATACAATTACTAACACCGTATGTACCATTTTAGGAACTAAATTGTGTGAGCGTTCCTAAAACGTCCCTACAACACGTAATCCACCTTCACCTTCCTCTTTGCTGTCGTGGTGCCTTCACATGCCAACGGTCCTTTTAGTTTTAGGGCTCAAAGCGCCTCTAAAAGTGGCATCCATCAGTGTTCCGTTGCATCATCACGTAAGGTGTATAAATACATCTTTGGCATCACGTAATGATCTGTCTCTTTTGATCTCTTTTATATCTTTAGAAGGGACGGAAAACAGAAAGACGTGTTCATGCTTCCCGTAAGGACTGTGGATGACTGGGATCCGCTGTTAGAAGAGTCGTCACTGCGGCCTCCACAAAGGATGCTCCATGTTTTAGTGATGGGATGGGAAGCATGCAGAGATGTTAAAGGAAGAAAAGCAGGTCCTGAGTTTGGCCTCAGTAGTCCTCTTGGGATTGGTTCCCAATGAACGTGAAGGGGAGAAGGTTTGTTCGGAGCCTTGATTAGCGTTAGCATCATCACTGAATGGATGCTAAACCTAAAGAAATCCTGAATGCTAAGGATGCTAATCACAGCCTTGAGACAAAATAAATAGGCGGCATATTTGTCTTAGCATCATTAGCTTTCTGGAAGATATGAACCGGATTTACATGAATTTATATTTTACATTTTATAATCAGACGCTGTTGTGATTTTTGGCAACTGCGTGAAACGACCTCATCAGTTTCCCCCGTGCTGTATCGGTCCGTATCTGAATGGACAATTTTAATTATTTCACATAGTTTTCTGCATACAATAATGATTGTATATATCATAAAGTCTTCATATTTCTGGCCTTGAAAACCCGTTCTTACAAGCCAGTATTTTTCTTGTCATGTCTTCAAACAAATACTTGATGACTTCAGATGATGATGTAGTGTCGAGGTTTGGAGTTCGACACGATTTAATTGGAGATTTGTACAAATGTGACGTCCTAGCAGTGCTCATCAGAGCTGGATTGGCGACTGAAGTCCCCACCGAAAGCACAGCCTCCAACTGTTCATTCAGTTCTCATGTGGTGTTTTTGGTCAACGATTCAGGAGGAGCCAAAGAAGAGATCAGATGGCCACGGCATGCAAATGGCAAGACACACAAAGACAAACGTTCAAAAAGGCAAGTTACCGGAAAGCCTGCTCGTCCAGGAGGACCCTGAAAAAGGAGTGAGAGAAATGATGGTACAAAAAGGAGGAGTGGCTAATACACACAGTCAACATAGGCTAGGATGTCCGCTTGTAGAGCCTCGCTTCCCCCCCGGCCAGCCAACACCAAAAAACCACCTGGATGTGCCCACGGAAATGGCCACACCCGCCTGCTAGCTGGCCGTTGATGTTCTCCTCCGATTTTGGATCAACATTTGCAGGAAAAGTCATACTTGTAATTAATAGGTCTGATGCCTCATCGCTCTTCAGTTTTACTGGTGCATCCAGGTTTAAGCCCTAAATACGCCATATTTCAGCTTTATACAGTAGCTACTATGATCATCATAACAGTCATCTGTAGTCGTAGTTATAATCATGATCAAAACAGTCATCAGTAGTCGCAGTCATAATTATGATCATAACAGTCACCAGTAGTCGTACCCTCATCATAATCATAACAGTCATCAGTAGTCGTAGTCATAATCACAACAGTCACCGGTAGTCGTAGTCATAATCATAATCATAAGTCATCAGTAGTCGTAGTCATAATCATAACAGTCATCAGTAGATGTAGTCATAATCATAATCATAACAATCATCAGTAATCATAGTCATAATCATGATCATAACAGTCATCAGTAGTCATAGTCATAATCATAATCAACAGTCATCAGTAGTCGTAGTCATAATCATAACAGTCATCAGTAGTCATAGTCATAATCATAATCATAACAGTCATCAGTAGTCATAGTCATAATCATAACAGTCATCTGTAGTCGTAGTCATAATCATAACAGTCATCTGTAGTCGTAGTCATAATAATAATCATAACAGTCATCTGTAGTCGTAGTTATAATCATGATCAAAACAGTCATCAGTAGTCGCAGTCATAATTATGATCATAACAGTCACCAGTAGTCGTACCCTCATCATAATCATAACAGTCATCAGTAGTCGTAGTCATAATCATAACAGTCACCGGTAGTCGTAGTCATAATCATAATCATAAGTCATCAGCAGTCGTAGTCATAATCATAATCATAACAGTCATCAGTAGATGTAGTCATAATCATAATAATCATCAGTAATCGTAGTCATAATCATGATCATAACAGTCATCAGTAGTCGTAGTCATAATCATAATCAACAGTCATCAGTAGTCGTAGTCATAATCGTAATCATAACAGTCATCAGTAGTCGTAGTCATAATCATAACAGTCATCAGTAGTCATAGTCATAATCATAACAGTCATCAGTAGTCATAGTCATAATCATAACAGTCATCTGTAGTCGTAGTCATAATAATCATAACAGTCATCTGTAGTCGTAGTTATAATCATGATCAAAACAGTCATCAGTAGTCGCAGTCATAATTATGATCATAACAGTCACCAGTAGTCGTACCCTCATCATAATCATAACAGTCATCAGTAGTCGTAGTCATAATCACAACAGTCACCGGTAGTCGTAGTCATAATCATAATCATAAGTCATCAGTAGTCGTAGTCATAATCATAACAGTCATCAGTAGATGTAGTCATAATCATAATCATAACAATCATCAGTAATCATAGTCATAATCATGATCATAACAGTCATCAGTAGTCGTAGTCATAATCATAATCAACAGTCATCAGTAGTCATAGTCAGAATCATAACAGTCATCAGTAGTCGTAGTCATAATCATAATCATAAGTCATAGTCATAATCATAATCATAAGTCATCAGTAGTCGTACCCTCATCATGATCATAAGTCATAAGTCATCATAATCATGATGAGGGTGGGGTGTCTACGAATCAAACATGATTGACGGTCCTTTCCCGCCCCCACAAGTTGACAAATATGGCAGGACATGTGGTTGCGTCATATCCCCGGATATACCATCCCTTTGCGTTTCCTATGACTTCACTTCCTTTCTTCACTCATTGGCTACCAAAGATGTATTCATACGCTGTTTTCAACCCCAACGCCAAATCCCAAAGATGGATTTATACGTCATTTAAGCAAAATGGAGTGATGGCAAATGGGGAAAATGGCCGCCAGGGGGCAGGAGTGCATCTTCTACGAGGTGGCCATGGTCGTTCCCATAGAAATACAGCAGATAGAAATAGAACCATGACAACACAGGCAGCTCATCACAGTCCATGTTGTGGAAGTACAATCTTATCTTATATGGTTATTCATGTATTCATAAAGTTCAATTCAACCCTTCTTAGGTTGGACCAGGCTGTATTTTGGCTAAATAAACGGTACATGGATACATTTGTGGCAAATGTATCTTTTCATAAGAAGTTGTTTTCCTCCGTTTCGGTTGGGAACGGATATTTTGCTGAAACATGTCTATATAGCCCAAGAACACAATATCTGCGTACCTTGAAAAATCAGTCAAAAGAATCCAAAATGGCCGATACAGAGAGGGACGCCTTGTGGAAAATGGCTGGGACTGAGGGAGGCGACTTGCTTATATGACTAGAATGTATGTTTGTTATTATGACTACTGCGTTATTAATACTAATTGTAGGGCCATTGTAAAATAGCCATTGTAAGTATACTGGTATACTGGTATACTGGTATACTGGTATACTGGCATACTGGTATACTGGCATACTGGTATACTGGTATACTGGTATACTGGCATACTGGTATACTGGTATACTGGTATACTGGTTACTGCACTGCAAGAGTGGCCATACAAGCATCAGCAAAGCCCACTGGTTGATTCTTATCAATCTGCGATAGTCGTCTGACAGGGGAACCACTCGATACTGGCGGAGAAACGTCCTGCCATATTTGCGGGCGAATGTTGAGCGGGGAATCTTGGAAACGACCATATACCAGGATCCACGAAGGTACCGCCGGGAATCATGTGGAGTGGAACAAGGAACTCATTCAACAAATGGCTACGGGCGGAGGCGGCACCCAGCGACTAATGGCCCTCGTGTCACGGTGGGCCCTGAACGCATCCCAGCCAGCTGACGCCGGTAGTAAACAATACACAAGGACCCGGACCACAATGGCTTCTGGCGCTTTCCGCAGCCGAGGGGCTTTGGGAACACAAGTCAGTGCCTCTTGTGTCAAGCGGCTCTTCAGTGAAGGACGGGGGGCTAATTGGTGGGAAGTCAAAACAGGAACTCTTGACATTTTCTAAAAAGCTTCTAAAGCATCCGCCATTGGCCGAGGAGAACCATCCCGAATATTTACATGAAATACGCATTTTCTCTGTTCCACTTCCGATACACTTTTTGTTGGCACTTGGCTGGATGGCCGGAAGCTCACCTTTTCAACATGTTTGTGTTTACGCTTGACTAATAATGTTTCTTCATCTCCCTGAACGCACCATCGTGGCTGTGAGACCCAAAAGTGAAAGTTACATGGTGGAACCTCAGTGGGCGTTTGCCACGGTTAGCGTGTTTTTCAGCTAACAGCAAAAAGTTGCCAGTTTGTGTACATTTAGTTTTAGCGTTCTAAATCTATCAAAGTGATCCACACTACTTCAGCTTTTTGGGAAATCTTTCCTTCGGTGTACACGACCGGCATTCCAGAGGACGACTGGCAGGGAGCAGAGGTCACCCGCTGCCGGAAGGACGCCGTCACTTGAATTAGGCCGTAACCCGACAACATGTGGCTTCCATTTGGCTGCTGAGTGGACGAGGCGGGGGGTAAATTGGGCCACTGTATGCGGGATGGCCGGTCCCCTGGGAACAACGCTTCCCAGCGCAATGGGCTCAAACGTTGCATTGCATCGCAGTTGGAAAAATAGCGTGGAAAACAAAAGGGTAGGAAATGAGCTGTTACATAATAGTGAAGAAAATCGGTGAAAAAGCCCAAAACTAAAAAGGTACAGATGTGCAATACCCCTCCCATTATACTGGGGGGGGGGGGCGTTCTCCAAACCCACCCCCCACCTGTCACAGGAATGACATCACACGTCTTTGACGTTGCTTTGGAGGCTTTTTAGTTCCTGTGGAGGAGCAGTGGGCTAAACGTATTTGTGTATGGCAGGGGTGTCCAATGTGCAGCCCGAGGGCCAATTGCCACCTGCAGCTGTTTTGTTATGGTTCCGGGGCACATTCTAAAAATAGAATGAACAAGAAAACTAAACTAAGAGGAAAAATGTAAAACGAGGAGTATTTTCCAAGAAGAATGAAGTCTAATGTTGTGATTTAGGACAATATTATGAGTACTTAGGAGGAAAAAGAAGAGCATTTTAGGAGCATCAAGTTGAAAGGTTGAAGCCAAAAGACTTTTGAAAAAAAGCTGTTATATGATGACAAACTTTCAATCTAACAAAAAGCAAATTGTCATCAAACATCGTGGAAAAACTGTCACCCCCTTTTTAGTTGACTTTCTCCTTGGATGCTTTTATTTTTGTATTCACTTCCTGTCTAGCCTTGCCTTGGTTTTGCTATCTCCCACACCTGTTTCTAATTCCACTCCCTTCTATTTAGTTCAGGTGTTCTCCTTCCTTTGGCGCTTGTTTGCTTTGTTTGGCCACTTGCTGTTTTCTCTGCTTATCTGCAATCCTCAATAGAAGAAATACTTTTAGAAATACTTGGCCTACGCTCCTGCGTGACTAAAACAGTAAAAGTTGTGTTTTAACTCCTATGGTCCAAGTACAAGGACAGGACAAGGAGGGAAAACATGTTCCGACCCAGTTGGATGCATCTCGGCATCACCATGCAGGTTATGGACGTACTGTACGTTAGGATAGACGCCATCCAGTACTCCATTTTACCACAGGGGACAATAGTAGTCCTTCAGTAGTACTTCACAGCCAGGTGAAAAGATAAGAAGCTACTTTACCCCACGTGGATCACACAAGGGGTCTGCTCTACTTACTGGGGGTCCTGCAAAACAAGGAAGAGAGAGAGAAAGAGAGAGAGAGAGAGATTAACATTAAGTCATTCAATCCCACCATTTTTCAGTAGCGGTCATTTTAGACCATCTGGACTCATCAAGGCACACGGAATATGGAAACACGGAGCTTAGAAAGATTAGAGTCCTGTCTTCTATCATGTTTCTACCTACTTCCGTTCTTCAGTCATCAGCAGTCCAACATAGGTACGTTTCAGGAAAATATCACTTCAGATGTAAACATTTATCGACATAACTACACACAAATGGCTTGTTTTATATCAAAATACAGATTTACAAACGTAACGTTATAAACATAACTCTTTACAATGATCACATTTGGGACTGGACTGTGTGTGCATCCATCCATCCATCATCCATCCATTTATCCAACCATCCATCCATCATCCATCCATTTATCCAACCATCCATCCGTCATCCATCCATATATCCGTCATCCATCCATCATTCATCCATTTATCCAACCATCCATCCGTCATCCATCCATATATCCCTCATCCATCCATCATCCATCCATTTATCCAACCATCCATCCATCATCCATCCATTTATCCAACCATCCATCTGTCATCCATCCATATATCCGTCATCCATCCATCATTCATCCATTTATCCAACCATCCATCCATCATCCATCCATATATCCCTCATCCATCCATCATCCATCCATTTATCCAACCATCCATCCATCATCCATCATTTATCCAACCATCCATCCATCATCCATCCATTTATCCAACCATCCATCCATCATCCATCCATTTATCCAACCATCCATCCATCATCCATCCATTTATCCAACCATCCATCCATCATCCATCCATCCATTTATCCAACCATCCATCCATCATCCATCCATATATCCAACCATCCATCCATCATCCATCCATATATCCAACCATCCATCCATCATCCATCCATCCATCCATCCATCATCCATCCATTTATCCAACCATCCATCCATCATCTATCCATTTATCCGACCATCCATCCATCATTCATCCATCCATCCATTTATTATTCATCCATCTATCTATCCATCATCCATCCAACCATCCATCCAGCATTCATCCATCCATCCATTTATTATTCATCATCTATCTATCCATCATCCATCCATCCATCCATCATCCATCCATCCATTTATCCATCATCCATCCATCCATCTATCCATCATCCATCCATCCATCCATCATCCATCCATCATTTATCCATCATCCATCCATCCATTTATCCATCATCCATCCATCCATCCATCCATCCATCATTTATCCATCCATCTAGCTTTTATGGAATGCACGTCTGCCACCTGATGGCTGCTTTAATCGTGCTGTGAAATAAAATGCATGAGTGTAGAGTTGCGTCATCACCTCCATTTGCCTCTTAGGTGTAAAACCCGTATAAATACGTTGTTGGGATGGGCGTTGGGGACCCTACCAACACACACATGTCTTTGCTAGTGAATAGGTTGAGCAGGTAGGGCAGGTTGTGTTGTGTTATTAGAGTCTGGTGACTGACCACTTTTCATCTGTTCATCTAACGAGTGTTGGAGTGTTTTTAACTTCAAGCCCAGTTAGTCTAGTTGTGTAGTTTTTCCCACTGGTGCTATAAATTGGGAGCTCCGGCTCTTTGCATGCAGGAGTGCCAGAAGCAAACATGGATGCAAGATTACCGCTGCATGGTGGGCCTTCCTTCACATCCTGTTGGCCGGAGCCGTCCCCCCAGAGCACCTTGACCCAAAGGCACTTTGAGAAAACAGCCGTCAAATATAGTACGCAAAGTGGCGCCTGATGAGGGGCAGTGCCGCCAACAGCTTTATAGCAGTGAGCAGTGGGCACCACATGAAACAAAATGCACAGCCATAAACACACACACACACACACACACACACTGGAGGATGTTGTTTGACTGCACTGATATCATGTATGCTAAGCCCCCCCCCCTGGGATTAATGCTGTCTATCTCTTGCTAACACCTGTCCTTTCCACTTATGTAAGGCACCGCTTGGACGTCCCTGCAGATGGAACCAAATACCACACGCAACATCCTAAAGCATGCATGTTCCTCCGTCCCAGCTCCTATACTTATGAGCACATATGACCCAAGTCCACCAGCCAATCGGGTCATTTCGTTCATGTACAACATTACAAGCCGCTGAAAATACAGCGACACAGACGATGCTGTAAACGCAGACCTGAAAGGCCTTGGCCTCAACATCTTCCATCATCTTCCATCGCCAGCAGCTTCCTAAGGACGCCAGTTATGTGGCCTTTGATATCACTTCCCTTGACCCGTTGAATTAGAAAGAATACAAGAGCGGGGGGGTCAGCGGCCAACTTTGAACTACCCCAGCTCAGTCCCAGAATATTCCTCCAGGAATAACCCATGGAATGTAGTTGTGTTAACTCCAACACACGCCATGGTGTTGTTGTCTTCTCACTGCTCGCCTCCACTGCGGCGCTCGTAGATTCGAGGCAGACCAACGCGCAATGGCGATGATGACCATTGAGCATCCATGTGGTGGAAGGATAACGTTTGCAGCATTTCTTGAAATGCTGTGGCATCAGCATCCTTTTTCATCCCAACTTCGACAACATTAGCTTGAATTTGTTAGCAAATTGTTTGGAGCTCGGCCATTCGGGAAGGGCTCCGTCATATCGAGAGGAGCCAGTTGCGGTGGCCCCCGGACGCCTCCCTGGCCCCGGGGCAGACCGAGGGCACGCTGGAGGATTCTATCTCACGGCTGGCCTGGGAACGCCGTGGTGTCCTCCCGGTGGATCTGGAGGAGGTGGCCTGGGACCGGGAAGTCTGGGATTCCCGAGCGAGACTGTACCCCGATAAGCGGAGAAAAATGGATGGATGGAAAACAATGATTGTCAAACAATGAAAATGTCTTGTGAGTCGACCTCTGATGACATCATAGACGGGCGACGTAATTATGGATGTGCTTTATTATGCTTTATTATATTTGGTGGACTTTCTTTGTCCATTTGGGATGGAATAAATATGCAAACGTAAATACTTGACTCTACTTTACTTTCAGTAAAGCCTGGGAAACAAATCATGTCCAAAACCGTAATTAAATAAAAAAGCAAGACATAAGCGCCCCAGGATGTGGGTTCCATTTCCCTGACTCCCTAATTCACCTGACCACTAAAAACTCAAAGTGCAGGCGTTTAGCATAGCCCAGGCTGCTCTTTCATTAGCTTAATGGAGGGGGGCTCCGGGTGGGAATTAGCAGGACGCAAACGCTCCTTTGCTTTCCAGGTAGAGAGGTCGGTGATGGGCAACTGACGAGTCGGTGACCAAAGGGGGACAGGAAGTGAGCTACACGACAGGAGAAGGGAAAGGAAGTATGCTGAAGTCCTCAGTGAGGAAGAAATGATGACAAGAAAAAAGTGGACACCAGAGCCTGGAAAAGGCTTCTTCTGGCTTCCTTTGTATAGGATGCACTCACTTCCCACACGAAACCCAAGAGGGGCCCCCGTGCTGTTAAATAGCCTTCAAAGGCCCACCCGCCTCCCTCCTGAAAAGCAATATGTCATGCATGCTGCACTTCCGTTGCTCCGTGTCATCAGCGAAAGGAAGTAGCAGAATTATGGGAAGTCGGTGGAAGAAGTGGGAACAGTGGGAACAGCGGGAACAGCAGGACAGCGTTTGCGATTGGTCTCCTCCAGCTTTTAAAATCATCAGGACCGACTCGGCCGTTTTGACGCTGTGGGTGGGGTTGGTGGATGTCTGAGGTGGGGGTTGGAAGCCACTGAAACTGAGAAGGTTAGAAGATCCAGCACATGCGAATGCTTTTTAAGAAATGCAATGCAACACACAAAGGGGCACAAATTGAGAAATGGTTTGGTCCAAGGCAGGGACCGGGTAGGAACGCAGGAACAGTTAGATGGGCCCTGACTAAGAAAGGTTCTTTCATGCCAAGGTTCTGTCCTGCTTCTAAAGGAGAAGAGAAGATGACTGGCATGGCACCGCATCTCCATGCCTTCTATGGAGTCCCCGTTCAAACTGTTCTGCCGCCATTTTAGCAACTGGTACGGGACCACAGACTGTGGAAAAACAAGAACACATCAGGTTCTTGTCCGTCAGCAGGTGTCCAAAAATGATTGACCATCGTGTTCTCTGATACTAAGCTTTTACAGCGGGGGTCGCCAACCCGTCCATCACGATGGATACCTGGTTGGTCCCCGTGTTAAATGTCCTAATTATACATTCACATCAGGGCAGGCCCTGCTCCGTTTTTTTACAGCAGGCACCTCGCAGGGCAGCTAAAGATCCTCCTTTGGACCAATGGCACATTCATAAACATACATGCATTATCACCATAGTGACCATCAAGCTTGGTCCCACAACCTAAAACCCATAATAAGACCACAATGGGTTGGGGGTGTAGACCTTGCCCAGGGAGCTTGGCCTTCAAAAAGTTGGTGTTGATTTTTTACAGCAGCAACAAATCAATGAGCTGAAGAAAACATCCGAGTTCAATGCCCATTGAAAGCAGCGTCTAACCACAGGCTGCATGCGTGTGCCAATTCTCATGGGCCTGCAACGCCTACGCCGCCATCAGGCACGCTTTCGCAGTGCGAGCGGCACTGGAGGAAACCCCCACGCCCCCGCTGCTCCAACCTCCCAGTCCAGCATTTTCCTCTGACAAATGGCATCCCAGCTAGAAGGTTAACACAACAAATGGACCAAGGCCAACCCACAGTGTTTTTATGTGTGGGTTAAGTCAACAACATTTGCTACAACACAATGCAATGTGCTTTCCCTTGGTCGGGAACACTGGCTCCACTCTACGCCCTTACTGGGCCTTTACTGGGCCTTTACTGGGCCATGACTGGGCCTTTACTGGGCCTTGACTGGCCCACCCGGTCCACATGGAAAAGGTTTTTGACTGTATTCCACAGTGCACTGTGACACACAGCAAGCATGAGGAAGCTAACAATGCAAGTAATGGGACCCACCTATTTTGACTATGAAGCTCCACGGACCATTGGAGAAGCAAATATGTACCATGTCCACACGTAACGGGAGGAGACCTTTTTTCACTTTGCATCACTTTTGCATCCATGACTCCATCCAAGTCATGTAAGCTAATGTCTCGTCAATCCAACATTGCTGAGGTCCAAGCACCAGTGAAGAATACTACATTCAGTACCACTTGTCCTCCAAGATGACTAACAGTACACCATAGAACACGAAACCATAAAATAATCTTTAATTCTTTACGTGGGATCCTTTCAGTGATGACCAGGACTTGATGACTTGGTTCAAACCGAGTGTCAACATCAGCGGGATGGACATAAACGGGTTCCGCTGTACTCCGACTAATTACCAAGACATAAACGCATTTTTAAAAAGCAGACACAGAAGTGGAGGATGTCAGAACTAGATTCCCAACATCCAGATGGGAAGACAAAGGATCCGTGACGTCATCTGCTGACCTTAGGAAGTGTTTTAAGAGGCGCTTTACTTCTTCACTGGATGAAGTCTTTGGCACACGACGCCAGGCCACGTACTAAAACAGAAGCTCAGACGGAGTAAGGATGAGGCACCGCTCCAATAAATGGAAGGAATGCTTTTTCCATATGTTGGAGAAGTTTGGGATGTGTCCAAGTTCACATGCAGAATCTAACAGTTCCAGCCGTAAACACACTCCATCACATCTTTGTTGGAAAAAGGCGTGGCTGATTCAAAGATCAGACTTTGGCATGGAAACCTGAGGAGCCACCGCTTCATCCTGTTTGGTCACCGCCCACCGGAGTCTTGAAGTGTAGTCTGCGGCTCCAAGGCGCCGGAAAAGGAAACCTGAGATTCGGCTTCTCTGAAATAACCACCAGGCATGATCTGCGTTAACGTCAGCCTCCAGTGGCTGATCATCGCCTGCGGTCAGCGTTGTGATGATGCTAACATACTTGCTCAAAGTATGCATTCCTGGCTAGGTAGGGCCCTTGTAAACTTGTGAACTTGATGATACTGCATATAAACAACTCTGATGGTATGTGCGGTTTTCTACCGGAGTCTATCCCAGTTGACCTGGGGCGAACGGCAGACGACATGCCGAACTGGCTCAGGACCGATTAAAAGCCGTCTGAAAAAGAAACAAATGCTAGCAAAGCAAGTCAATGAGATGATTTTGTAGTTTTCCCTTAACATGAATTCTCTAGTCAAAGTAGTTAGCTTAACAGCAGCTAGCTTAACAGTCCAAGGTGTTCCAATAAACGGACAAAGGTTTGTCTTTACATGACCTTTACTCTGGCAACTCTTCCAATACTGTAAAACTGTACAGAAACAAACACAGCACCAAAATATACATTACACACATAGACATTATACAAGGAATAATCAATAGGAGCAAAGCTAGCATAATAGCTACGGTCCATTAAGCTAGCCACAACCAGCGCCACACTCAATAAACTTATACAACAACACAACGGTATATTTTAGGGTTCATACAACCATCCAAATGATGTCATATGCTACTTATAAACATATAGACTCCGGGAGAGAAGCGGAAGAGATCGTATTCCGGAACAAGCAACAGCGTTTGTGTCGAGGAAAACAGCAGACAACAAAAATGGCAATGTATTATTGCGAACACTAGATGTCGCCAAACCAATAGCCGAACAATACAACCTAATAAGGCCAGCACAGTAGTAGTAGTAGTAGTAGTAGTAGTAGTAGTAGTAGTAGTAGTAGTAGTAGTAGAAGTAGAAGTAGGAAATAGTTGACATGTAAGTCTTCCAGTCAGAACTCAATAAAAGGCAGCGTTGTTTAGCATCAGGGGCCAAAATGTCAGAATCTGAAGTTTGTTCAATATTAACCCCAGACTAAGTCATCTTCTGTGGGCAAGAAAGTACCAGCTCCTCTTTTGAGGTGCGTAGGCTAGCGCAGGCTAAATAAATACATCACTCTTGCAGTTTTTTTCTTCATTCGTTTATCTCCTGTGCTTATTTTGAAGGAACTTTTATTTTGAAGGAAGAAGAATGTACACCAATCCAAACTTCGAACTCCCATTCATCAATGTCAGCACCACGAGGCTTTGAAAAGACATGACTCGACGCCAAATGGTTGGACTTTTTACCCCCCGCCCCCTAAGGTGTCAGTAAGAGACCAATGTCCTCCATGAAAGGGATCCTTAATGAAGTACAGAAGTACAACCAATAAACAACAGAAGCATTTTTTGGAGTTGCAGGTCCCGAGTGTCTGCAGCGTCTAGACCTCCCATATCAATACAAAATAGTTGGGACAATGCTGTGCTTGCCTCGCATACTTGGACACACTTGAATGTCATATGGCCAGGCTTCCAACGGGGGCTGTCATCACTGACATTAGTCAGCCGGCGAGACCCCCCCACCATCACCCCCCGCCCCAAACAAACAATCATTTGATTATTTATGTTGAGCTGCACATTCAGAGTGAGCAGGATCCCAATGTGAGCCCCACCCCCGTTCTCATCCATAGTTGGACTTTGACAGAGACAGATGTGTGGCCCTCGGGGGCCAGGAGGTCGGCGAGACTTGAGTCCCAACAGTTGGACCCGCCTTGTAATGTGACACGGGACGAGTGCTATTTTTTATAGCGTGGCATCCAGGTCCCTGAAGGACATGGCAAGTGTCAGGCGGGGCTCTTATAAGGATGATCCCGTTCTGGGACACTGGTACCCCATCCCCCCCCTCTTTCCCGCTCCATTTCCTGCTGTTGCCCACACACAGGAAGCCCGTTTTAGTTTAGTTGTCCACCTTTAGTTTTGGATAATGGAACTGCGTCATCAGCATTCCGAGCACCGACCGTAACTTTATACGTCAAGTTAGATTGACAACCACCCATCCATCTTCTCACGCTTACCCGAGGTCGGGTCGTGAGGGCTAGAATGCCCAGGGCGAAGCGCCCCTCCTTAGAATGCCCCCAGGCCAACCAAATGGCTTAACTCAGGGGGGGCTGGTTTGAGCCAACGACCCATCCTGAGGTGGGAACAGCTTTTTGGGGGCTCCTATACCAAGAAAGCCAGAGAGCAGCCAAATGACCCTGTGGTCACCCTAAAGGGAAATCAGGTCATCAGCAATTGTGATCATGTGACATTTTATACCATCCCAATCCACATCAGTTTTTGATAGTCGAATCTTGAATGGATTGGTCCCCCCCATACATTCTAGGAAAAGATCTGTAAAACATTCCGGGTAGAGACGCTTGGACACCTTCAGCGACTGAGTTCAGATGGTACTATGGTGCCATCATGGTGCCATCATGGTGCCATCATGGTGCCATCATGGTGCCATCATGGTGCCATCATGGTGCCATCATGGTGCCATCATGGTGCCATCATGATCATGCCATCATGGGAGTATTTGAGCCACAAAGAGGAGCGCTGGGATTCCTGCGGTCTCCTGGAAGCGATCAGGACGGCCCGATGAAGGATGGTGGGTCCGCAGCAAAGACAAACAAAATGAAAGCTCAATCACACAAACGGAGTCAGCTTTCATTTGGAGCGGCCCCGAAATGAGGAAACCAGGCCTCGCCACAAAAATGTCCTTTTGGGAAGCTTGGCAGAGTTATGACTGACAAGATTTTCTCATATTTCTTCATCTCAACACCAGCGACCCCTTTTTGACTTCCACGTCTTCACCCGGTCTTGAACCCCTCCCAAAAGCAAACTGATAACAACACGGAGGGCTAAAATGTTGTGGAATATCAGCGGCCATTTGTTAGTCTGCCTTTTTCCTCAACGCTACTTTTGGTTACTACTTTGGTTACTACGTCAAGTGGCGTCTGATCTGACGTGATCGACCTTCCTCTATTTGCTTCATATCTCCACAGGACATCTGCGGCTGCACTCTGCTTAGCCGCCAATATGGACCCTGCAAAAAGAGCCTCAGGCGTCTGGAAACCTCGTTGAGGGTTTGCATTTAATATGCTTAATGGTTGATGTTGACGGACAGCTCGTCTCCAGATGAGTACATGATACCTGGTGCTCACACAACGTGCAGGCCAACGGTGAATGAAATGAAAGGACCGTCGTCTTCATCAGACCATTCAAATACACTTGAAGGATTCACGTTGTTCTCCTTCATCGGCACCAAACGTTCAAAGAAATGAATATTCTATTTATTATTATTAAATCCAACAACGGCAAAAATGGACAAATCAGCAGTAATAAGAATAAAGACAAATAAAATAATAGAAAATTGTTCTAATCTAATCAGCAAAAAGTCTATTTTATATTATTATGATAAAAAGTGTCTCAGTCGCCAGAGCTAAAGTGGAGCTAAAGTGGAGCTAAAGTGGAGCTAAAGTGGAGCTAAAGTGGAGCCAAAGTGGAGCTAAAGTGGAGCTAAAGTGGAGCTAAAGTGGAGCTAAAGTGGAGCTAAAGTTGAACTAAAGTGGAGCTAAAGTGGAGCTAAAGTGGATCTAAAGTGGAGCTAAAGTGGAGCTAAAGTGGAACTAAAGTGGAACTAAAGTAGAGCTAAAGTGGAACTAAAGTGGAACTAAAGTGGAGCTAAAGTGGATCTAAAGTGGAACTAAAGTGGAGCTAAATTGGAGCTAAAGTGGACTTGAAGTGGACCTAAAGTGGAGCTAAAGTGGAGCTAAAGTGGAGCTTAAAGTGGAGCTAAAGTGGAACTAAAGTGGAGCTAAAGTGGAACTAAAGTGGAACTAAAGTGGAGCTAAAGTGGAACTAAAGTGGAGCTAAAGTGGACTTGAAGTGGATCTAAAGTGGAACTAAAGTGGAGCTAAAGTGGACCTAAAGTTTCACTAAAGTGGAGCTAAAGTGGAACTAAAGTGGAGCTAAAGTGGACTTGAAGTGGATCTAAAGTGGAACTAAAGTGGAGCTAAAGTGGACCTAAAGTTTCACTAAAGTGGAGCTAAAGTGGACCTAAAGTGGACCTAAAGTGGAGCTAAAGTAGAGCTAAAGTGGACCAAAGTGGAGCTAAAGTGGAGCTTAAGTGGACCTAAAGTGGAACTAAAGTGGAGCTAAAGTGGAGCTAAAGTTGAACTAAAGTCGAGCTAAAGTGAACCAAAGTGGAGCTAAAGTGGAGCTAAAGTGGAGCTAAAGTGGAGCTAAAGTGGAGCTAAAGTGGAGCTAAAGTCATGAAATGAGCTGATGATGAGATGATAATCTCATCTCCACCCACGGTCTCTCCAGCAGAGAAAAGGCGGTGTAGGTTCCTTCCTTCCTGCCTCTTCCCAATAGAGAAACAAGCAGTGGAACGTGGCGGTGGAACGTTGAGCCGCTGAACATGAAGCTAAGCTGCGGGACCAAACTATGTACACGATGACAGAGGGGGGGGGGGGGGGGGGGGGGGTTCTTTCCCCAACACTTGGCTATCCTGGGGCTGCGCTCCACAGCTTTGGATTTTCCAAGTGTCATCCAGTTTACAGCGTACAGTCACTTCCTGTCCATCCTTCCATCAATTCCCCGAGGGAACACAAGCTTGTGATTGGCTCCTGCCAAAGAAGGACTCTTGTATTTCAACAAGTGGTCGTAGTTATGAAGTAAAGATGTCGCCATCTTGGGACGTAGCCATAAATTAGCCGAATTGCTCGATTGGCCACAGGGTTCTAAAATGTCAGCAAAAACATCAAATACTGTAAATTGAATCATGTTAAGAATGCGAGCCCGATGCGGCCATCAAAGGAGCCACAATAGGCCCCTGTGCCCTAGGTTGCCTACCCCTGTCTTAAATGATGTTTAAGTTCAAACTTAAAAAAACCACTGAAATCACTGTGATTGAAAGCAGCAAACAGGGAAAATGAATGTGAAGTAACCCTCACCCCCCCCCCCCACCACCTCATGTTCTTCACACTGTGGTTGCAGTGGGCACCCCCCCCCACCCCCACCCGTGTGAATTTCAAGCATGCTATAAAAACAGCATGCAGTACTGTCAACTTTCTTTGGGCAAACGGGACGCCAAACCACTTAAACACACGTTGGGCTATGGGGGGGTGGCTGTCACCTTTCCCGCGTCAGTGCCCCCCCCCCCCCCCCGCACCATAAATAACACCATTTATGTCAACAACATCAAATGGCTGCTTAACAGTAGATGACCAAACCAACTGCCCCCCCCCCCCCATTCAACAGGACACCACTCGTCTGTTTTGACCCCCCCACACACACACACTAAAGGGTGAGCCAGCTCCAGGTTTGACCTTTGTCCTGAACTAGTCATTAGGAGACCATCCCTTTTTGTCACACGACCAACAGTAGACGTCATCAGTATGTAGTATTATGTACTACTTAGTACTGCTTTGGAATTGTGCTCCAGGACAAAGTACCCAGAACAGTGACCGGTCCAGAGAACATGCAAACTCCACACAGAGATGTCTGAGGGTGGAATTGAACTGTGGTCTCCTATTATCTTTATGTCCAGATCTTCACCCACATCGGTTTTGACGTTTTGACATTCATTTCCGAAAGAAGAAAACCAAAAAATAAACATCAGTTACAAAAATTGTCCAAGAATAAAGTGGAGATATTCAGATGTTGCAAAAAAAAATGCAAAAAAATGTTTCATGACAATAATACTGTAATATGATGAGGGGAAAATATGACGTTTTTAAAGGTGGTAATGGTATGAAAGATAAACGAAACAACATTGCAACTTTTGGAAAAAAAAGTTACAATGTTATAATTTCCAAATATTACGGGAATAAAATGAGAATGACAAGGAACCGTAAATTTCTAAATTTTAAAAAAACAAACAAAAAAACAGAAATAAAAAAAAAACAGCTGTCATTTATAAAACATAAAGAAAATAAAGATTTTACAAGAATAAAGTTGCAATATTATGGGGGAAAAAATGCCATTTTGGTTGCATAAAGGACTGCACGGCGCCGTATTAAAAGTTGTAGTATTACGAGAAACAGAACTAAAACCAACGTTTTTTTTTGTTTGTTTTTTTTTGTTGTTTTTTTTTTAATGGGGTTGTAGAAAAATCCAAATATTGTGGGAATGAAGTCATAATACTAAAAGAACATTTTCTATGAAGGTTATTTAAGAAGAATTATCATTTTGGTAAATTACAAATAACTAACTGCAAAATGGGCGGGGGGTCATACTGTTTTTTTGGGGTTTTTTTTTTTCAAATATATGGCACAGCTGAGATCCAACTTCAGTTCTTTGTTGAAATATACAGGAAAAAAATGTGAAAGTGGCGCTAGCGTCCTTTCATTTGGACATCGGTGCTTGACAAAGAGAAACGCAAAGAGTGCTCCTCCAGCTGGCATCTACAGATCTTCCGTTCCAATGGGACCGACGCATGTCACCCCCCCCCCCCCCCCTACATGTCACCCCCCCCCCCCCCCAAAGCACGGCTATAAATAGCACAAAGTCAACTTTTTATTCCATCCATAAGCCTGTCATTATAAGTCTGTCATCAATACGCTAGCTGTGTCTGAAGTCCAAACCTATTGACAAACAAATAAACGTTTTCCTCCTCAGGGTTGGGGTCAAAGGTGGGCAGAGAAGGACTAAAGCACAGAGCTTTCTGCAGAGGAAGCCATTTTTCCAGGTGGACCGTAGTCTTCGTATTCTGACTGTCATCCAGGGCAGATGGCCCAACCCAGTCCAGTTACGCAACCATCACGTTAAGTATCGTGTCTGCATCTTGGCTCCGAATGTGCGCCCATTTCAAAGATGAGCCCGTGTGTCTGATGACGATCCAAAAAGCGAGGCCATGCTGACTTTTCCACTTTTGTTTTCTTTCATTTTTGAGCTTCCAATTTTCCTTTTAAGAAATAAAGACACCACAATCTTCGACTGTCCGTAGTTGATCAATCGCCAAACGGAGCAAAGCTTGTGAGGATCCCGACAAATACAACTTTTCCAGCTGAAAGGAAAAAGTCCAAAACACTCCGCTAGACAAATAAACAGTGAGCCCCAACGTGCCGTTATTTATCCATGAGGCCGACGGCAAGCTAGCAACAGAAGTGGACCTCCATGAGGAAGAACATGTCTGGAAAAACCACAAGGTTTGAAAAGATCATCAAACCTGAGGAAGTCGTGAAGATTTGAGACCCGTTTTGAGATGCGGTCCTGTCCTCAATGGGACTCCTTCAAGGGCCCTTAATGACGTCTGAACTTTGGAGGCGATACTTGACCTTCTGCAAATCAGCTACTGCAATTTAAACTACCGTTACTACCCCCCCGCAGCCAGCAGAAGGGGGGGATATACTGTATCAAAAGTCATTATTCCAAAAACTGCAGTAGAATGTGCTGGTTTTGGCTGGGGGCCCAGGTCTGTGAACATAAGCGGGGGCTCCCTGTGGGTTTGCTAAATTGCTTCGATAGCCGCAGGATGTCTGGAGCGCGGCAACACTGGTCTCACAGACCAGGTCTCGTCTCCGGTACTCCAGGCCCTGGTGACCACGTACAGATGAGCAAGGCACCGTTTCCTCTAAACACGCAAACATTCGGTGTACGCTACTGGCTACTGACTACTGTCGATGCCGTCCACCCGTTTTCTATGCCGCTTATCATGGGGGGTATGCTGGAGCCTATCCCAGCTGGACACCCTGGACTGGTGCTACCATGAAGGATAATACACAATATGGGCGTGGCAGTGCATGAGGCACATCAAGTCATTTGGACACGCTATAAACCTTGCAAGCCAACCTGCACTGTGTGTCCTTAGCATCAGTGGTGTTCTTGTGTAGCAATTCTACATTCATCAAACCTTTTATTTATTTGTCAGATCAAAGCACAATCACGGCAATATTTCGGAAATTCACTCCTTCTGGGTTCCGCACCGAAGCATTATGGAAACTGTGGTTCTCCAGACCAAACTAGCGACAAATCCCGCCACGCTTCCTGGTGCTATTGGACACTTTTGAAGACTGAAGCCTGGTCACTACGACGTCCCATGTGATGCTGCTTTGGTCAACCAGACGGTGCGGTGATACAACAGAGGTGTCCAAAATGTGTCGCTGGGGCCATTTGTGTTTTTTTATTGGCCCGCTTCTCAGTCTAGAGCAGGAGTCTCAAACTCAATTTACCTGGGGGCCACTGGAGCTAGGGTCTGGGCAAGGCTGGGCCACATCAGGTTTTCCAAAAAAAACAAAACGCATTTATTAAAAACAGAAAAATATACAAACTTTTTCAGTGCTTTGGTTCCGATTTTCTACAATAAAAGCTCTGATAAAACATTCCACTGTTCTCAAATATCTTACTTTTTATTTTTCTACACAAAATAAGATTAAAAATAAATAAACAAATCAAGAATAAAGAAAATCAATCAATCAGTAATAAATAAATATAATAATAATAATAATAATAAAAGGGCAAATAATAAAAAGTTAAGAAACCACATATAGTTGGTGGGTAGACAAATGATTTTTTTCAGATTAAAATGAACAAAGCATTATTAGAGCCCTGTAGACATGACAAAACACGATTTACACATTTATACTCTTTTTATTTACAACATATTGCGCAACTGCAGGGTCTTGAGACACATGCTAACTCGCAAACTAGAGAGCTAGCGACCTAAACGGTAGCCTTCAAGTTATTTCCTTTAAACTTAAATAGCCAAAAACTTACCACTTCCACACGGATAGGGAGGATAACTATTAACAGTTATTTAACCTTTAACATGAACATGAATCAAACGTAATAATAATTTTTTCTGGGTACATGATACCATACAGCATCCATATCAAACTTGCGCGGGCCGCACTAACATTAAACTTTCATATCAAGGAGTGGCTAATGAAGCTAATGAAGCTGTTTTTTTGGACTTATTTGGACGACACTTTCTACTGCGTCGTGGCTGTGCAGGTCATTGCTAACCAGTTCCCAGCAACAACATCTCAAGTCACACTTAAGGCAGGCTCACATGATTTGGCAACCATCTATTGTCAACCATCACGATCCAAAGATCCGAACTGACTTTTCCTAGAATTCCAGTTGGCCCCGGCGACCTGTTGTGTTAAACCCAACAAGCATCCTGTCAGTACGTTTGAAAGCTTGCAGGACTGCAGCCCCGTGCGCCAGGACAGCTGGTCTCCATTTGGAACTACTTTTCCCATAAGGTCGGTAATTGGACTTGGGCAAGTAGGTGAACCAGGGGAAGGTCAGGTTCAATTGCATCTCATTTCATCTGGAGGTATTCACTGTCATGCTCTTCGAATGCAAAATCAAGGCACTTTTGCTACCTCCCATTTGGACCAGAATCCCTGTTGTGCTGTACGGATTGGGAATGGGATATTTTTGCACCCTTGGACTCATGGCTGGATTATATCACATCTTCTCCAAACGGCTTTCTTTCTTTTTTTAACCATTTGCATTTCTCCAAATTCAAGCCCGTGGAGACGGTGACCACGTGGGCCTGTAAAAACAGGTTCTGCCCCAGTTGGCTGTGAACACTCCAAACAAGATACTAACAAGTTTAATGGTGTGTCGTGTTTAAGAGCGCTGCAATAGCAGCAGCCAGAGATCAGGTGGCGGAATGCTCACTACAACATTTTTTATGAGGAAACCAGATGGTGTGTTTTCCTCGCTAAGCCACGGCGGCCCGCCTCCTCACATCATCCTTCGCCGCCTGCGCTGCCTGCGCTGCACGGCCAGATCGCATCCGCTTGGAAATGCTCGTTAAATGTCTGATTTGCTTCACACGTTCAGCCGCATCGCATTTCTATTTACATGCCAGTTCACCAAAGAGAAAGAAGAAGACCAACTGGGAAGAAGCAGGCCTTCTTTCATCCAACCTCTTTTCAAGAAGAATGTGTCACGGTTCGGCTTCATCGCTTTAAAGTTCGACCCCAGGATGCAGAGAGCAGGACCAATAGCAGGTAAATAGTATTTATTGCTTGCAATAATTGCAGCAGTAGGAAAAGCAACTCAGGTAGCTGACGGACAAACAATACAATGATCCAACAAAGGGAGAAGGGCACACCTGAACTAAATAGAGGACAAATTAGGGACAGGTGTGGGTGACCATGGCAACGAAGGCAGACGAGGCGAAAGAGGCAAAAGAGGAAGTCCAATACAAAATAAGAGTTCAAAACGGAAACCAAAGCCCAGACAGAGAACATAGACACACTGTCACGCACGAACCCACACAGGGCGTGACAGTACACCCCCCTCAAGGACGGATTCCAGACGTCCAAAACCATTCTCAGTCAAAGAGGGATGGGTGGTGGGGGGACCGGAGGTGGGTCGCAGACGGGACCCTTCTGGGGGCCGGCCGGGGCGGCAGGCCCGGCGGAGCCAATAAAGAACCCTCCACGTGATGGAGGGAATGGTTAGGTCGGTAAACACCCTCCGGGGGGTGCCCTCGACCAAGCGCAAGGTAGGCGTCCTCAGGGGGGCGCCCTGGGTGCGACGGCGAAGAAGCAGGCGTCCGGCCCTGACGCGGAGACGGCGAAGAAGCAGGCGTCCGGCCCTGACGCGGAGACGGCGAAGAAGCAGGCGTCCGGCCCTGACGCGGAGACGGCGAAGAAGCAGGCGTCCGGCCCTGACGCGGAGACGGCGAAGCAGCAGGCGTCCGGCCCTGACGCGGAGACGGCGAAGAAGCAGGCGTCCGGCCCTGACGCGGAGACGGCGAAGCAGCAGGCGTCCGGCCCTGACGCGGAGACGGCGAAGCAGCAGGCGTCCAAGCCAGAGCCTCATCATCTGCTCCAGCAAGCCCTGCTCCTCGTCTTGCAGGTGGAGTGGGCTGTGCCTCCTCACTCCCCCTGCAGGTGGCTCCATCCCCCCTCTCCATAGGCGGGCTGGGCTGTGCTTCCAGCATAGCCCAGCAGGTGGTACTAGCCCCCCCTCTCGAAGGCGGATCCCAGACGCCGTCACCCGAGGGAGCCGAAACCAGGGTAGGGAGGTGGGAGGCTTGGAGGAGGGTCACTGGCTCCTCCAGGTCAGCGGTCCCGGCCACAGCCACTTCTTGGGGCTTGAAGCTGCGCGGCTTGGGCACGGGCGGGATCAGGGACGCCGCGCAGCTTGGCATGGGAGCCGGGTCTTGAGAACCCCTCGGGCTGCGCGGCTTGGGCACAGGTGGAATCCGGGACACCACGCAGCTTGGCACGGGAGCCGGGTCTTGGGAACCCCAGGGGCTGCGCGGCTTGGGCACTGGAGGAATCTGTGAGGCCACGCAGCTTGGCACGGGAGCCGGGTCTTGGGAACACCTGGGGCTGTGTGGCTTGGGAACTGGAGGAATCTGTGAGGCCACGCAGCTTGGCACGGGAGCCGGGTCTTGGGAACACCTGGGGCTGCGTGGCTTGGGAACTGGAGGAATCTGTGAGGCCACGCAGCTTGGCGCGGGAGCCGGGTCTTGGAAACCCCAGGGGCTGCGTGGCTTGGGAACTGGAGGACTCTGTGAGGCCACGCAGCTTGGCACGGGAGCCGGGTCTTGGAAACCCCTGGGGCAGCGTGGCTTGGGAACTGGAGGAATCTGTGAGGCCACGCAGCTTGGCACGGGAGCCGGGTCTTGGCAACCCCAGGGGCTGCGTGGCTTGGGAACTGGAGGAATCTGAGAGGCCACGCAGCTTGGCACGGGAGCCGGGTCTTGGAAACCCCTGGGGCTGCGTGGCTTGGGAACTGGAGGAATCTGTGAGGCCACGCAGCTTGGCACGGGAGCCGGGTCTTGGAAACACCTGGGGCTGCGTGGCTTTGGCACTGGAGGAAGCCGGGGCGCCTCGCCACTTGGCGCGGGAGCCGTCGGGGAATGCACGACGGGCTGGGATTCGGCAACAGCGAGAGGGTTGAGCTGTGCCGTGGCGTGACATGGCGAGGCGGAAGAGGGCGGACACACCTCTTGGCGACGTGCCGTGCGTCGGCGACGCCGCCGCGTCGGAGGGTGTGCAGCGGGTACTGGGAACACCGACGCCATGGGCACTAGGGTGCCGTCCGGCCCCCACACCATGGTATCCAGTTCCTCCGGCGTGTACCTTGCACATTCCTGCTCCATCGCCTCGAAGAACTGCCGGGTCCATTCGTCGAGCTCCGCGGGATCGTCATCGGGTTCGTCGAAGCCGGCAGGGCATGAGAGCGGGTGCACCTCGACTTGGCGTGGAGGGGAAGGCGAACTAGGCGTCGCTCTGTGGCGCCGCGGCTTGCGTCGGCGTCGCGGAGGATTTGGAGCGTCATCGATGGGTCCGGGATACAACCACGCCATTGAGACGAGCGTGTCGTCCGGCCCGCGCACCATGTCCTCCAGTTCCCATGGCGGTCTCGCCATTTCCTCGTCTTCCATGGACTTGAGGAGCTGCCAGGTCCAATAATCGCTCTCCGCGAGGTCGTCGTCACTTGGTTGGATCATTCTGTCACGGTTCGGCTTCATCGCTTTAAAGTTCGACCCCAGGATGCAGAGAGCAGGACCAATAGCAGGTAAATAGTATTTATTGCTTGCAATAATTGCAGCAGTAGGAAAAGCAACTCAGGTAGCTGACGGACAAACAATACAATGATCCAACAAAGGGAGAAGGGCACACCTGAACTAAATAGAGGACAAATTAGGGACAGGTGTGGGTGACCATGGCAACGAAGGCAGACGAGGCGAAAGAGGCAAAAGAGGAAGTCCAATACAAAATAAGAGTTCAAAACGGAAACCAAAGCCCAGACAGAGAACATAGACACACTGTCACGCACGAACCCACACAGGGCGTGACAGAATGTAGTAGTTTCGTGGGAGGGGGGGGGGGGCTTAGCCTGCATCCATCCATCCATCCATTGGTCCATCCATCTATTCATCCTTCCATCCATACTATGATCCATCATCATTTATCGATTCATCCGTCCACTGAACAACCATGCATCCATCCAACCATCTATCCATCCATAATCCATCCATCCATAATCCATCCATCCATCCATAATCCATCCATAATCCATCCATCCATGCATCCATGCATCCATCCATAATCCATCCATCCATAATCCATTCATCCATCTATCCATCCATGTATCCATCCATCCATCCATCCATGCATCCATGCATCCATCCATCTATTCATCCTTCCATCAATACTATGATCCATCATCATTATCCATTCATCTGTCTACTGAGCAACCATGCATCCATCCAACCATCCATACATCCATACATCCACCCATCCATCCAACCATTCACCCATCCATCCATCCATCCATCCAACCGTCCATCCATCCATTCATCCATCCATGCATCCATCCATAATCCATCATCCATCCATCCATCCCTCCATGCATCCATCCATGCATCCATCCATAATCCATCCATCCATCCATAACACATTCATCGATCTATCCATCTATCCATCCATCTATTCATCCTTCCATCAATACTATGATCCATCATCATTTATCCATTCATCTGTCCACTGAGCAACCATGCATCCAACCATGCATTCATCCATCATCCATCCAACCATCCATCCATCCAACCATCCACCCATCCATCCAACCATCCATCCAACCATCCATCCATCCATCCATCTATTCATCCTTCCATCAATACTCTGATCCATCATAATTTATCCATTCATCTGTCCACTGAGCAACCATCCATCCATCGATCCATCATCCATCCAACCATCCATCCATTCATCCATCCATGCATCCATCTATAATCCATCATCCATCCATCCATCCATCCATCCATCCACGCATCAATCCATGCATCCATCCATAATCCATCCATCCATCCATCCATCTATTCATCCTTCCATCAATACTATGATCCATCATCATTTATCTATTCATCTGTCCACTGAGCAACCATTAAGATATGCCTTTATTCGTCCCTCAGTGGGGAAATTTGTAACCATGCATCCAACCATGCATCCACCCATCCATCCAACCATCCATCCATCCAACCATCCATCAATCCATTTATCCATCCATCCATCCATGCATCCATCCATAATCCATTCATCCATCTATCCATCCATCCATCATTCATCTGTCCACTGAGCAACCATCCATCCAACCATCCAACCATCCAAGCATCCACCCATCCATCCAACCATCCACCCATCCATTTATCCATCCATTCATCCATCCATGCATCCATCCATGCATCCATCCATAATCCATCATCCATCCATCCATCCATGCATCAATCCATGCATCCACCCATAATCCATCCATCCATCCATAATACATTCATCGATCTATCCATCCACCCATCCATCTATTCATCCTTCCATCAATACTATGATCCATCATCATTTATCCATTCATCTGTCCACTGAGCAACCATGCATCCAACCATGCATCCACCCATCCATCCAACCATCCATCCATCCATCCATCCATCCAACCATCCATCCATCCATCCATCCATCCATCAATCCATTTATCCATCCATCCATTCATCCATCCATGCATCATCCATAATCCATCTATCCATTCATCCATGCATCCATCCATGCATCCATCCATAATCCATTCATCCATCTATCCATCTATCCATCTATCCATCTATCCATCTATCCATCCATCCATCCATCCATCCATGCATCCATCCATCTATTCATCCTTCCATCATCCAGTCTCAGGGTGGATTTGGACTGCCTGCCTTGTTTGTCCAGTATTGATGAAGTGTGAAGCCAACTATATATTTACGTACATATTTGATGATCCATATCCAACCTCCATTTCTCTGCCAACCATTCAATGAACTTCATCATCAAGCTTCGTCCCTTGTCTTCACACCCACCAGATCTGGTTCCATCAGAGGAGCAGTTCTCAACTTTCAACAATGACAATGTACTCCCATTCGGGCGACCTGAACTGAACCACACTGCCTAGTGGAAGTGGTCTATGGTTCTTTAACGACCTTCCTCCCCCTCCATCGGTACAACTGTCAATATCCCGTCTTCCCGATCCTTGTGTCCGGCTGACACTTTGCTCCAATTATGGCCGCCACTGGCAGCTGCACTGTAAACTTATCATGAGTAAAGAAAGGGGATCTGCTGGTCTCTCTTCCTGTCAGCACACATCAAGGTGAACTTGGGGGACTCTTTAAATAACCGGCGCCATGACCCTGAGACCTCCACGCTCTCATGTCAGCTGCCTCCATGAGAGGAAGCTTCTTGTATACAAGGCCGTCATGCGGCGCACGTGAAGAGTCGCTATAGAGGACATCTTTCGGAAAGTTGCACCAACGTTCTCCATTGTGTCCAGTATAAGCCGGAGCCAAACTGGACCTTTGACCTTTTCCTTCGTGTTTATGCTGCCATACGTGAGTGCAGATTGTTTGCGCTGGAAGGTGAGCTATGCTATGCATCACACCAAGCTTCCCAGGAAGCGGGGACGGGGGGGGGGGGGGGGGGGGGGATCGGGTGACTTGCCTCTTCTCTCCTTTCATGGCATGCCTCAGGTACACTGTGGAAGCCCACTTCCTGTTCGTTCAGAATAACTCCCCACGCATGCACTCCTCCCCCCCCCACTCTTGACTATACCCCCCCCACTCACAAGCGTACCAGCCATAGCTTAAGTAGATGTAGATGCACTTGGAGGAGCTTGGCCATTGTGATGCTGAGGCACAAAACACAGAAAATCTCATGAAAATCTAATTTTAAAAATCTCATGAAAATCTCATTTTAAAAATCTCATTTAAAAAAATCTCATGAAACATCTCATGGAAATCTCATTTTAAAAATCTCTTTTTAAAAAATCTCATGAAAAATCTCATGAAACATCTCATGAAAATCTCATTTTAAAAAATCTCATGAAACATCTCATGAAAATCTCATTTTAAAAAATCTCATGAAATTCTCATGAAAATCTCACTTAAAAAATCTCATGAAAATCTCATTTTAAAAAATCTCATGAAAATTTCATTTAAAAAAATCTCATGAAAATCTCGTGAAAAATCTCATGAGTCAGGCTTTCTCTGCCAAAACTGGACCATGGGATGTTGGTCTTTGACTGTCTGTAAATGACAGAAGTGGACACTCAAATGTGTCATTTGGTTTGGGTTAGAGCTAGGCTTAGCTTTGGACACACCAACCGCTCACTAACAAAATGCAGGGATTGGATGCTGCAAGCAATTCCTGAAGCCCCGCATTGCTGTGATTACGATGTGTTTGTACGCTCAGGCCATGCTAGCCTAAATTCACCGCTGCCTTGGGCAACTGATAATGGCCGTTTAATGGGCTGATGAGATGGCGAGCCACTAGCCTGCACGCGAGCGAGGGGCGACACGCAGGAGGCGGACTTGAACTCATGCAGTCACATGGTGATTGTTATCCAAGCCGTCCTCCAGCTAAATGTCAAACTAAAGTCAAATACTCGTAGTAGTAGAGAATAGAAATATGGTACATAGTAAATGCAGTACCTTTTCACTGACAAATCGTCTACAGTAATACATGATGAGCGAGTCCTTATTTAAGAATGGAATATTTTCATAGTTATGGAAAGATTTTTTTTTTCTAGAGCTGTGAAGGCATGAAATCACACCCCCATAGTCGCCTTTACACTCATTCTAGCCAACATAGTACACAAGGGGCTAGCATGTAGGCCACACAGATGAGGGAGACCTGGGTTGGACCCCTCCTCTCCCCCAAAGACAGCTGGGATAAGCTCCAGCCTACCCCCCAAATTGAAAACATTTGAACTATCCCAGAAGAATCGGAATGCTCTTCTCATTGATGCTGGAGACCCGATGCCCATTCCTAACAGCATTCCTAATTAATGGCAAATAATTGCAGTCAGCAAGAGAGTGGATTCTGAAGCAGTATTGGAAGACTGAAAAAGCCGAGCAGGTGGCCCAACATGGAGAGAAGCATTCAGCACTCCAACACCAACACCGCTGACAATTTATCTTATGAGAAAAAAAACGGGTTTCGGTTGTTAACAAGGGAAGAAAATGGAGCTATCCATGCCGAGAATGTTTTCGAGATAAACTGAAACCAGATCATCCACAACCGGGACATGATCTTCAGGAGAACCACTAAAACCCTCAATGACAACCAGACCTTCTGCCCACCTGTATGTTCTATCTCCCCAACTACCGCTCATGGTTTTTGGAACATGATCCGTTTTGACGCTGGAGCTAGCTCTTTCTTGCTTCTTCATTGAGGGTCCGGTCTGCATCAAAGCACCACGGTTCTGCCGTCTCACTGACCGGGCGATGCCAACAATGGAAAGCATCTCATCCATGCCAACTTACGATGATGGGCAAGCGCCAGGTGGTTCTATATCTGTCTGTCTGCCGCTCTATCTGCTCTAACTCTTTACCTATTTATTTGGCTATCCATAGCTGTTTATCTTTGTTGTTTATGTTTATGATATGTGAAGCATGCGTCCATTAGGCTTACAAGTTTTTCTAGGAATCACAACTTCAGGATTATAATCGCTCTGCACTCCTCTTCCGTCTTTTTCTCCTGAATTAATCACGATCAATCCCAGTTTGCAGATCTATTTCCTGATAGCAAAACATTTGAATAACCGTGTTACAATGGGGGGTGGCGTTCAAAGACAGCACCGTTCAATAGTGTTTCTCAGCTCAAGTGTCCATCGTGGAACCAAAGAAAGTCGCCTGAAGGAAGGTGAAGAAGTCCAAAAATAGCTCATGGCAAAACAAGAAGGTGGGAATTGTCTTGGGAATTCCCTTTCATTCATCATTTGTATGCCTTTAGAATGGTTTCATCCATGGAAAACCGTCCAACTTTTGGCAGCCATTTTTGACTTTCACGGAAAACCGTCCGGGCGAACCCCGGTCTTCAATCGGAAGTGTCAGTCTGATGGTGTTCCTTTTCAGGGGTTTCCCCATTTGGTGATCAAGTACCTCCACAACACCCACCCGGGTCCCCTATTCTCTCCTTTGGGAGACATAGGAAGTGACCAGAAGCTGTAAAAGCGTGAGACCATCTGGTGAGCTCGGAGTTGAAAGGCCGCCACACCTGCGGCAACATAGAATCTCCTGTGAAGCCGAAGCAGACCACGTCATTAATGGGCGTGGACCACAGGACACTTAGTGTCATTTTGGACCACTCACACCCTCTTGGCAAGACCAATTAGCACCGACGTGTCGGGACAGACGCCTCCTTCTGTTCCCACGGCCGGTGGGACACAAGCTGGAGGAGTCGGATCTGACTGGACTTTGAAGGCGGACTCAGGGTAGCGACAAAACCAAATGATTGATTCGCCTGAGTTGGGCGGGTCTCTCAGGGTCCATCTACGTTCCCTCCCTGACCTCCGGTCATGAGCTTGAACATTGGGGGCAGAAGCGGCCAAAAGGGTTTTCTCTGGAGGGTGGCTGGCCTTTCCTTGAGAGAGAAGGCTGAAACTCGGGTCCCTGGTTGGGGTGCCTCCCGGACGCCCACCAGGGGAGGTGTCCAGTTATTCACATTGAATCCGATGTCACCCAAATTCATTTATCTGGATCAGGTCTGGAACCAAAGAACTTATAAACTATAAACTAGGGACAACTGTAGTATGACAAAATAGATATTCACGAGAGGGGGAAAAAAATCACTTTTTTTCAATGAAATTTTGAATTATTATTGTTTATTTTCTAATATGGTAATATTATGAGAGAGAAAACAGAAAATGAGGTTGCGAATTTTGGAAAATTATCTTGGGAAAAGTTATCATCTGAGAATAAAGTACAATAAGAATAAAAGCTATGAAGAAAATGTTGAAATGCAATATTTGTAAACAAATACAAAACAGCAGAATGTAATTTCTGTGGGTAAATAGGAGGGTCAGCAGGAGGAACCAGAACTACCGATTATTGGGTAAATGGGAAATGCCGGTGTAAAGGTGACTAGGGGTGCTATTTTATTTCTGGAGGGCTCTAATTATGTTAAAACGCCCATTTAGAAGGTTGTAAACAGGTTTTTTAACTATGATAATATTCCATTTCTAAATAAGGACTTCCTGGTCTGGAACCAATTACCCCCATGAACCAGGGATTACTGTGCTTCTGTTAGGATTTGTGCCTGAATTATCATTATTACACATTATTACCGTATTACAGTCCTTCTATGACTTGGCTATGTTGTGTGTGTGCACCTTTTGCAATCCTGGGCTTCGTTCGGGGGGAAGCCCTGCCAACAAATACTTTGTGTACTTCTTGTTTCAGCCAATGTCTACGATACTTTTTACAGTGTGAACTTTTTCTTCAGCGAGTTCCTACGATGTAACACAAAAGCCATAAACGTGCATCTTTGTGCACCAGTTGTACCTCATATAAGTGAATGCGGAGTAAGTGCAACATACACAGACACCCCCCCTCCCCACACACACACCCCCACACCCCCACAGACACACCACTAGCTGATGACTGAATGACTAGCACCTGGAGGAAACAGGTGGTTTTACACCCAGAAGATATTTGTCTGTGTCAGCAGTTGGGTGGATTCTAGTTTCTTTAGTCAGCCGTGGGTCCTAGCCAAGCCGTCATGCATGATAACCCTGCTGCTTTCTTTTTGGGAATATTCATATAATCATTCATTCATTCATTTTCTACCGCTTTTCCTCACGAGGGTCGCGGGGGGTGCTGGAGCCTGGAGCCTATCCCAGCTGTCTTCGGGCGTAAGGCGGGGTACACCCTAGACTGGTCGCCAGCCAATCACAGGGCCCACATAGACAAACAACCATTCACACTCACATTCATACCTATGGACAATTTGGAGTGGCCAATTAACCTAGCATGTTTTTGGAATGTGGGAGGAAAACCCACGCATGCAGGAGAACATGCAAACTCCACACAGAGATGCCCGAGGGTGGGATTGAACCCTGGTCTCCTAGCTGTGAGGTCTGTGCGCTAACCCCTAGACCACCGTGCCGCCCTCATATAATCATAAAAATAAACAATAATCATTTCAATGTCGTCGAAATATACAAGAAAACATTAAAATATTATTTTTTAAAGTAGCAGTCTGTCATCAGAATTGCTTTTAATTAAATGACAGGAGGAGCCAATTCATCCCAAAATAATCATCATTATTAATATGAATTTATGTTTATATGGTACTGGATTGGTGAATGAAGTACAATCCAATACAGTTGAAATGAAAAAGGGATTGTATTTATACCCTTTCATATATTTCTATTGAAGCCATGTGCGTCATATGTGCTGAAATGTGGAGGAGCGATTGCAATGCAGCTGCCCCCCCCCCAAAAAAAAAGCGGTAAGCACTGCAGACAAACCCAAGAATTTGGCCTATTTTCCTTTTCTCACAGCAACAAATGCAGCAGGATCCCGTTCGTGTTGACATTGAACCCCAGGTCCCACCATACTAGACTCCACCCCACTGACGACCCTGCAGCGAAAATGAGGGGATCCGCACGACCCCTTCAACAACCTCCCTCAATCTGTTGACCGTAACAAAAGCCGAGCAGTCAGGGCCAGATGGGGATCTCATCAGGGTAGTTCTTTAGAGGTTCTTCAGACGTACCTGGCGGACAGAGGCAGCTGTAGGGGGCCTCCCTCGCCCCTCGAGTCTTGGGAAGTCGCTCTGCAAGCTTCTGCATGGGAGGAAAGGAGACAGGAATCATTTGATGAATATCAAATAAAGGCGAAGAACAAAGCCAATATTTAAAACCCTACGTCTCCAACAGGGGTGGAGCCTAAATCTCCAATAGGGGTGGAGCCCAACCCCAATACGTTATTCGGAACGGCACTAAGAATGACTTTTTCAGGAATAATAAATGGGAACAAATACTTTAAATATTAGTATTGGGGAACAATGAAAACATCCTATTTTGTTATTTTTGGTATGAACTGGTGTTTCTCAGCGTCTTGATCAAAGTGCCGGTACTGGCAACTTTCTTGGTACCAGCACCCATTTTGGGGGTGATCAGCGAAAAATTCGAGGTGGCTTCGGTGATCTTGCCACCACATCGTGTCTTTGGCATTTATATGCCTTTCCAAGTGTTGTCTGCATGTACTTCTATAAAAATGTGTTTTTGTCTTTCTGGAACAGTTACATTGGATTTACATTATTTTGATTTGGTTAGGGGCGGCACGGCGGTCTGGTGGTGCGCAGACCTCACAGCTAGGAGACCAGGGTTCAATTCCCACCCTCGGCCATCTCTGTGTGGAGTTTGCATGTTCTCCCCGTGCATGCGTGGGTTTTCTCCGGGTACTCCGGTTTCCTCCCACGTTCCAAAAACATGCTAGGTTAATTGGCCACTCCAAATTGTCCATAGGTATGAATGTGAGTGTGAATGGTTGTTTGTCTATATGCGCCCTGTGATTGGCTGGCAACCAGTCCAGGGTGTACCCCGCCTCTCGCCCGAAGACAGCTGGGATAGGCTCCAGCACCCCCCGCGACCCTCGTGAGGAAAAGCGGTAGAAAATGAATGAATGAATGAATGATTTGGCTAGAGTATGTTTTGGTTAGAGTCTAACCTCCAACAGATTAATGACACTAACCCAGGTTCCACTGTATAGCAAATATTCTTATTATAATCTTGTATTTATTGATGTATTTGTCCAGTAAGACTTTAAATTAGTGATATTATTTTCATACAGTCCATTTTTCTAGTACAGAACAGACATGATTACCTCTTATCAAAAGAATACCATGATAGGCGTAGTAAAAGAGTTGAGTGACCTCTGAGGAGCTAAAATGTTAGTTTGTAATATAAATGTTGTATCCGTCCAGAGGAAGTACTTTAAATGTATTGGAATTCTTTGACCAAACTTCCAGTATCCTTTGAGTATTCCATTGCCGGCCAGAATGTCCCGGTTCTCAAACTGCAGCGAGAACCTGACCAGCTCAAACAGTAGCTCTTTGACACAAAACCTGCTCCTACGCCGACGTTATTTCGGGGTATCAAAGAGCGATACTCGACCCCATTAGGTGCACGAATTCCTGCCTGTGATTTGACCCCGAGCAGCATCCACAAGCATCCGAGTACATTCTCCAAAGTATGGCTGGCGCTCCAACTGGCGGCGCTTCCTGGCAGAGGAATGCCAGCACGGACTGTTTAGAGGCTGGCGACAGGTGCCGGAGGGGATATTATGGAGGGGCTGCCATTCCCAGCACTCGGGGCACTCAGTCTTCTGGGCACCGCCTGTTACATCAGTGGCCCGGGGCCATGGTTTGGTCATCACAACAATAAAGTCATAAAGTCTAAAATTTTAGACTCTAATTTGGCCGTGAGGCGGACTTGATCACTTGTGGAGATGATAAAAGGAGAAGTTCACACCCAAGTGCAATTCCTAGAAATGAAAACTAAAATAATATGTGGGAGCCTAAAGGTTCTTGTTGGAGGTAAGGGAATGTTTGGAAAGGAGGTTTGCAGATGCCAAAAGGAAAGTACAAGCCGGGAAAAGACCAAAGCCAGTAGTTTGCCCAGGAGTGGTAAAAAGGGTTGATTTGTAGTACTTGAAATTTAACTTGGAGTACTATGAAATACAGGTTTTCCATCCATCCACCCATCCACCCATCCATCCATTGAATCATCCATCCACTCACCCATCCATCCACCCATCCATCCATCCATCCATCCATCCATCCATCCATCCATCCATCCATCCACCCAATCATCCTTCCATCCATCCACCCATCCATTGAATCATCCATTCACCCATCCACCCACCCATCCACCTAATCATCCATCCATCCATCCATCCATTGAATCATCCATCCACCTATCCATCCATCCATCAATTCATCCATCCACCCAATCATCCATCCATCGATTCATCCATCCACCCAATCATCCATCCATCGATTCATCCATCCACCCATCCATCCGTCCATCCATCCACTCATCCATTGATCGAATCATCCATCCACCCAATCATCCATCCATCCATCCATCCATCCATTGAATCATCCATCCACTCACCCCTCCATCCATCCATCCACCCACCCATCCATCCATCCATCCATCCATCCATCCATCCATCCACCCAATCATCCATCCATCCATCCATCCATTGAATCATCCATCCACTCACCCCTCCATCCATCCATCCATCCACCCACCCATCCATCCATCCATCCATCCATCCACCCAATCATCCATCCATCCTTCCATCCATTGAATCATCCATCCACCTATCCATCCATCCATCCATCCATTCATCCAATCATCCATCCAACATGACAGTAACTGCCACCTAGTGACCAGTGTGTAATAGGACCTATGATAGTAATGAAAGAAAGGTACATGTACATATATATATATATATGATGAATTCTAGGCCATATTTGACCATAAACAGGATGATTTATTCATACTTTTTTACAAAGCCATGATGGAGGGAAGCCATGGAATTGGGGGAGGGGCTACGGTAAGAAAAAGAACAGGACCACATTGACAGGTCAAACGGATGCTAACGCTACTTTCATGGCTTCTTCACTTTACGCTGTACTTGACCAACGTTCGATATCCACAACAAGTCAACACGCCTGCTTTGGCTCCAGCCTCGCAGTCGGCACCATTAAATCCCGCCCCTACGTGTGCGTTCATGTGTGGCCGTTATGTCATCACCAACTGTGCGGTGATGAAGTGCAGAGCTACGCAGTCGGAGTCGGCTTTGTGATTAGCACGTGCGCCATTAGTCCCAGCGGGCCCCCCATGTGGGGGCCACGCAGGGCTGTCATGCATCTCAATCTAGCGGCTGGTCCGTCTGTGGGGATCCGGCCTGTGTTTTCCCTTTTCTTCACCTCGGAACGCCGCCTGGAGCTCTTCGCCGGCGTCTGCACTTGCCGTGCTCAGCGAGCGTGGAGCAGACGTGGCGGACTGGAAAAGTTAGCGGGGTCACGTTTGGGCCGGCGTAAGGGTCACAAGGCGGAAGAAGGTGCTCATGGTGAGGATATGGCAGGTATTTAGAGGAAGTGCAAATACTGTCTGTGTTCACATGTGCACGACCCCCCCGCCCCCCTTCCCCCGCACCCCCGCTCCACCCCGCCACAGGAAAGTAGAAGACCACACCATTGAGTTGAAAATGAAGCTGTTTCCACATACTTCAATTCTGGCCCCGAATCTTCAGATGGATGCTGGAACGCTTAGGAATTCTCCTTTCATGGAAAACGGCTTCAGCCAAGAAGACAAAGAATTTGGGAATTGCCAAGACTTGCAGTACCTGTCTTTAAAAATCTGGGAATCTTTGATTTCAAAGTATGCACCTCGTCTGTAGTAGTATAAGTAGGATTGCTAATACAGTTTTTACCATCATTAGAGCCCTGTATACATGTAATAACACCCCTATAGTCACGTATAGACTACCATGACCCAATGGAGTAGACATAACCAGAGTAAACAAGCCCTTTAGGACATAAATAAAACTGGTGCTAGCATGTGTCGCTATAAATATATTCCCTAGGGAGGTGAGGGGCAGGTGGGGAGTTGAGTTTTTGCGTGTACTTCCTGTTTTTCTGAAGGATTATTTTTAGGGCTTGTTGTGAAATCTTTCCAACCTGCAATAAAAGCCTGTTGTTGTGGTGTATCATGAACATTACAGTACCATGACTGGCAGCTAGTAAACAGTGTCCAATACTACATTTCATCACAAGGTCTTTGAATGCATCACTCTGGGGGCCTTGTAGTTGGATTTTACTGAACATGAACACATCAGGGGGCTTAGCAAAGGTCACACGGGGACAAGTGGTAGAGTACTGATAAACCCATAATGAAGAACTAGTCCACTTCAGGTCTGCTTGGATTTACTAACAAGTACTCAGTACTTCCTGTTTACTTCCTGTTGTGTGCTCTTATTTTGTATGTTTCCCTTCTGTTGTGTTGAGAATTGGGCTTTACCAGGATTTAAAAACTATACTTATTCCTCCCCTTTAACTAAGTTGGACACGCGCCCCTTAAATCAGGGGTGGGGGGGGGGGGGGGTATGGGTTCCAGCTATAATAGAGGAACCTCAGTAGGATGTGGAGGCCACAGATGAACAGCTGGGTGCTACAAAGTCTGTCCAAACAACTGTCCTGACCCACATCTGGCATCCGAGACATGAATGATCTCAGGATGCTGTTGGCGGGACCCAGGACTGAAGGGGGCGCTCATCTTTTCTTCTCTGGACACCTGAGGGGGAAAGCGTGCCAACGGGGCCGCAAATCCCATTTTTGGAAGAAGGAAGTGGTTCCAACGGCAGCCAATGGTTGACCGGCGCCCCGATTGATCCCCCCCCCCCCCCCCCACCCGTGTGTGAAAGTAACAGCCAAGCGTCTTAGACTAGCTACGAAAGGCCACATCTGGTTCGGTCCCATTAATAACCAGTATGTATACTGGGAGAGATAAACAAAACAGGCCTGCTGCCTTGCCTTTGGGGTCTCCAGCACATGAAGGAGAAGAAGGAGACCCTCGCCATGGCGGACCCCGTGGTTGGGCGTCTCTTTCATCGTCTACAACACAGTTTTAACTCCCACCCCCCTTCTTTTGGCCCCGGGTGTCCACAGTGGTGGTTTTCCTTCACAGCCACATTATCACTTACAAAGGTCTTCCCAAATGTTCTATATGGAATATTTGGACTTTATTCCCAACTTTTCCCAACCTCATTTTTTATTTTGTTTGTCTGTGTCTCCTATTAAACCTTTTAAAAAAATGTCTATTTTCTTTCATATTTCCACAGTGTCGTTGTGGAAGTGGTCAATGAAAAAGTGGGGACGGGGGGGGGGGGGGGGGGGGGGGGCGTTTAGGGGCTGGGAACCAATCAGTTGAGTCATTCATTGTGCCCCCCCCATGAAGTTTAGGAGTGTTTTGAATTCCATTGATAAAAATATTTTCATATTTCAAAAATATTTTGATTTTCAAAATAAGTGTGCTTTAATGGAGGAGCATCATATTAGTATTTTACTCAACATGAACACATCGGGGGTCTTAGCAGGGGTCTTAGCAGGGGTCATAGGTCACACAAGGGCAAGTGGTGGAGTAGCGAGGGAGAATGGAGGAGCATCAAAGACGTGAAGGAAGGGGACGGACCCGAATGATCGACTGTACCGTACTACAGTACTACAGTACTACAGTACTACAGTAGCTTTACTGTACAATTACAATGATTTACTCCATGCATAGGAATACTACCAAGAAAATACTGCAATATATTTCATGATACTGCTACACACACACTCAAAAATTCCTTGAATCCTAGAATCTTTTTTATTTTTACTCTTAAATAATCTTTTTTTTTTTAATTCTATTTTTACTCATTTGAATTGATCTTATTTTTTACATATCCAACATTTCAACACTTTCAACTTATTTCCTTTTTCTCTCTTCTTTTCTTTTATTCATTCCATCAGACCCTCCATTACTTTATGCATTCATTTATCTTTCTTTTTTATTCTTTTATTATTATGCATTATTATTATCTATCTTAGATCTCATTATTATTTCTTTATGTATATACTCCTTCATCCTCATATGGCTTACCTCTTACACATATTCCATATACACCATGTACACCCTGTACACCATGTAGTAAACTATGTAGTACACCATGTAGTACACCATGTAGTACACTATGTAGTACACCATGTACACCATGTAGTACACTATGTAGTACACCATGTAGTACACTATGTAGTACACCATGTAGTACACCATGTAGTACACTATGTAGTACACCATGTAGTACACCATGTAGTACACTATGTAGTACACCATGTACACCATGTAGTACACTATGTAGTACACCCTGTACACCATGTAGTACACTATGTAGTACACCATGTACACCATGTAGTACACTATGTAGTACACCATGTACACCATGTAGTACACCATATGGTACACCATGTACACTATTTACTACACCATGTAATACACCATGTAGTACACCGTGTAGTACACCATGGACTACACAGTATAGTAAACCATGTACTACACCGTGAGTACACCATGAAGAACACCGTGTAGTACACCATGTAGTACACCGTGTAGTACACCATGTAGTACACCATGTAGTACACTGTGTAGTACACCATGTCTACCATGTAGTGCATTGTATAGTACACCGTGTAGTACACCATGTAGTACACCGTGTAGTACACCATGAAGTACACAGTGTAGTACACCGTGTACTACACCATGAGTACACCACGAAGAACACCATGTAGTACACCATGAAATACATCGTGTAGTACACCATGAAGTACACCATGTAGTAAACCATGTACACCATGTAGTATACCATGTAGTCCACCGTGTAGTACACCATGTACACCATGTAGTGCATCGTATAGTACACCGTGTAGTACACTGTGTAGTACACCATGTAGTACACCGTGTAGTACACCATGAAGTACACAGCGTAGTACACCGCATACTACACCATGAGTACACCACGAAGAACACCATGTAGTACACCATGAAGTACACCGTGTAGTAAACCATATACACCATGTAGTATGCCATGAAGTACATGTGTTTTAAACCATGTACACTATGTAGTCCACCGTGTAGTACACCATAAAGTACCCCGTGTAGTACTCTGTGTAGTACACCATATAGTACACCATCAAAAAACAGCAAGGTGCAAAAGGAGGAGTATCATCCCAAAGCGAGTGGTACACCTTGGCAGTAGACCACGCAGGAGAGAAGCTCACCTTGTCCAAGATCTGGTCCAGCCTGTCCAAAAGGAGAGGCTCCACCTGCTCCAAGGAGAACATCCAGGCCGAGATCTGCTGCTGCTCCAGACGTACAATCCTGGACTGCAGCAGCGTGGTGGTCCGTACCAGAACTCCAATGCAAACTCCAAAGCAAAGCAGAAGTAAGGCCAGCGTGACAGCAGAAACTTCTCTGCAGCGCAGTTGCAGCTTCTTGGAAGCGTTCTTCTGGGGGTTCTTCTGGCTCCTCGCTCCCTCGTCTTCCATTGTATACCTCAACGGATGTTTGTATCCACTCGGACCCTTGGCGAAGAGCATCGGGATGAGGAGGAGGACTTGGGCTACAAGTGAGGACTTTATGAAAGTTCTTCGGACTTCTGCTGAGCGACTATATTGAAGTTAAAAACATGAGCATTTTGTGCTGTGCCATTGGTCAGTGATGTTCCTGATGTTCCCGACGTTCCTGATGTTCCTGCTTCATAGGGAAGTCGTGGGGGTCATCTCCGTCCCAGAAGTTGCTGTTCCTCTCCCAAGTGATTGCGATGTGTGCTGCAGGTCAGCCGCCCTTGAGCCTTTCTGAAACCTGAAGCAGCCTCTCTCTCTCCCCTCTCTCTCTCTCTCTCTCTCTCTCTCTCCCACTTTCTCTCCCCCTCAGACGCATGCTCCTCCTCCATGGTTGGCTTGAGGTTAAAAGCCGGGGTGGGATTGACGGCAATGCTGCAGCCCCCTTTGATGTATTTTTAGGGGACGCAAAGCCAGCAACTGCTGTGGGCCGGCGGCGAGTCTGCTGACTGGACGACTCACATGGGGCCAAAACAAAACAGCGGGGGGGGGGGCTCGGACTTGCTAAGTATGGTGTCCAAAGTTTGCGGCTTTTTATTGACCTGCCGCTTATTCCAAAGATTCCATTCAGTGAAGGTGACATTATGATATGTACACTTATATTATTATTGTTATTATTATGATGATTATTGTAGATATCCATGTATATGGATGGGGGGGGCATGTTGTTTACAGCCACGCCCATAAGCCAACTGCTATGCTGCATCCATTAGCTTCCAAACAGGATATGGAATGATACACAAACCAGTATCCGTATTGGTATCGCTTGAAATCAGACTTGGAAATTGAGAGTTGGACAATATCGGCATATCAGATATCGGCAAAAAGCCGATATCGGCATCCCTGGTGTAGAGCGTTCCTACTGATCTGATGTTTCTAACCTCCAAAGCTTTTCCAGACTTTCTTAGAGAGATTTGTATTCTTACAGCCGCAACAAATAATTGATCAAGACATTATTAATCAATTATCAATTTTTTTAGGGAAAACCGGATAGCGTCATCCCTCGCATAATCACGGTTCAATTATGTCCTAAGCCAAGTCCCAAGTCAAGTCCCAAGCCAAGTCCCAAGTCAAATCCCAAGTCAAGTCCCAAGTCAAGTCCCAAGTCAAATCCCAAGTCAAGTCCCAAGTCGAGTCCCAAGTCAGGTCCCAAGTCAAGTCCCAAGCCAAGTCCCAAGTCAAATCCCAAGTCAACTCCCAAGTCAAATCCCAAGTCAAGTCCCAAATCAAGTCCCAAGTCAAGTCCCAAGTCAAGTCCCAAGTCACGTCCCTAGTCGAGTCCCAAGTCAATTCCCAAGCCGAGTCCCAAGCCGAGTCCCAAGTCGAGTCCCAAGTCAAGTCCCAAGCCAAGTCCCAAGCCAAGTCCCAGGTCAAATCCCAAATCACGTCCCAAGTCAAGTCCCAAGTCAATTCCCAAGCCAAGTCCCAAGCCGAGTCCCAAGCCGAGTCCCAAGTCAAGTCCCAACGCAAGTCCCAAGCCAAGTCCCAAGTCGAGTCCCAAGCCGAGTCCCAAGTCGAGTCCCAAGTCAAGTCCCAACTCAAGTCCCAAGCCAAGTCCCAAGTCAAATCCCAAGTCAAATCCCAAGTCGAGTCCCAAGCCAAGGCCCAAGCCAAGTCCCAAGTCAAATCCCAAGTCAAGTCCCAAGTCAAATCCCAAGCCGAGTCCCAAGTCGAGTCCCAAGTCAGGTCCCAAGCCAAGTCCCAAGCCAAGTCCCAAGTCAAGTCGAGGCTTTCTTTTTTCAAACGTATCTCACGCTTGTGCATGTTGGCACTTTGACCAGTAGATTATTTTCAGGACAGCAGTAGGGCTTTTTATATCCCTCCCCAGGCACATTGGCGTCCACGTCTGAAGGCCCCACAGAGCTTTTTGGAGGTCATCACAGGGATCCTCATCAGCAATAAAGAGCAAACCGAACTCGGCCGTGTTGACCATTTGTTTTGTTCATTGTGGTTTCGCTGCCTACGTCTCGGTGGCCCAGCGGCACATCAGCGGTCCCGGAATTCACTTGACTGGTTTGTGTTGGTATCTCAAAGTCAGAACGGATACGCTCCCTGAGAAAACACATCACAAAAACCAACATCAGAACCGGTTAAGCTAAATTATACTCCAGTGGCCTCTGGTGGTTTTATAGACAGCTGTATCGCACACACATTGGTGATGGGGCGGGCGATACTGCTAACTGTAGTATTGATCCCATACCGAGCCCCCCCCCCCCACATGCTTGCATCTAATTGTTATTTTGGTATTATTTTACCACTTGGTTAGTCGTACCAGTGGTGTGTAGTCGGGGCCAGCAAGGCGAAAGTAACAAATAGAGAGTTGAAAGAGACTGACAAAGTGTGTGATGAAGGAATGATGAGGCTGTTCAATTCCCATGCTGAAAAAGACAACTTAAGAGGATTCTCACTCGTCTGATCCGATCCTGGGATGTGCCTTCCGCTGTCAGGGCGTTTTTAGGATGTGATGTGCTTGCAAAGGTTCATGACTCCAGTTGGCTGGTCCTGCAAAACCTTGTAATTACTACGTGGCTCCGTGTGGCCAGCTGTGACTCTCCCAACTGAGAACTCTTTGAAATGATGCTCCAAATCAAAAAGGTATATTTATTGCAATCACAGGATGGCGGCCATTTGAACGGGACATCTGCTGTAGCAACAGCTGGGATTGCAACGGAGGAAATGACCTGTGTCATGTGACCATGACATGTGTTTTTCTGCTTATCTGTCCAGGTGTTGGTCACCTCTTGCTGTCGGTATCAGGTAGCAACTCCTACCGCTAAGGAGGAGAACCAACGCCAAATTCATCTCAAATCCACAACCTGGCTATCAATCCTGGACACAATTGGGTGTTCCAACTGGACAATGTTCACACACGCCCATCAATGCTGATCCTGGAATGGTTCTGGAAAGGCCTTCACAAATCCCAATGCACGGATTTTGCTTAAAAGGAAACCCGAAAACCCAAGCAGTTCTCTCTAGAACGATGCTGAAATATCCAGCCATAGTTATGGCAGAAGTTATGTAGAAGAGATGACTACATATGTACCTACATACATGCCTACATACGTACCTACATACATGCCTACATACGTACCTACAAACGTACCTACATACATGCCTCCATACATACATCCAAACACGTCTACGCAATTAGCAAAAATCCTAAACCAATTCAAATGTTGTCCCTCGGTTTTCTCCAAAGATATGAATGAATAGGTCATGCTGGTACGTGCTTGGATAGATTACCATTACCATTACAATTACCATTGCCGTGATCATGACCATTACCATTACCATTACAATTACAATTACAATTACAATTACCAGAATCATGACCATGGCCATGCCATTACCATTATCATTACAATTACCATTACCATTACCATTACAATTACAATTACAATTACAATTACCGGGATCATGACCATGGCCATGTCATTACCATTACCATTACCATTACCATTACCATTACAATTACCATTACAATTACAATTACCATTACCATTACCATTACCATTACAATTACCATTACCATTACCGTGATCATGACAATTACCATTACAATCATTACCATTACCATGACCATGACCATGACCATGACCATGACCATGACCATGACCATGACCATGACCATGACCATGACCATGACCATGACCATGACGACTTTTCCAAACAAATGGCAGTCTTGGGTTGTTTAACGAATGACGTTGTCACGCATTAGCAACAAAAGGCACCATTGATAAAGTCTGTCTTGCGGCTTAAGACAAATGAGAGACGTAGGATTGCACCAGGATTGGAAGCCTGGAGGTAAAACACCAGGATGGATGTGTTGAAGCGAACACAAACACGCAAGTCTACCATAACGAAGAGCCCTCATGATGGTCTTTTGTAAAACATCTAGTCCAGTGGAAGCCGGGTCAGGTTCCCGGAGTTCTCGTTCAAATCTCTGACTATTTTTTCTCTCCAAAGTTCTGATCGTTGGTTGGGTTAGCCAGGTTTATGTTTTGACAGAATTAGTGTCTTTGTGCCTTGCTCGAGAGACGGTGGAAGGCTTCAAAATGGCAATGTATCTTGCTACTACATCCACTCTGACTCGCCATGATGACATCACTTCTTAACATGGCGGAGGAGCAACCCTAGACCGATCCGTGTGGGTTGCTGATCCCTTAGACTGGTTTCCGTTACCGCAGGTTGTCTTTGAAGATGGTTTTGTCAGCGTCCAGGTAATACGAACCCGGCTTCTGGGAGTCCCTTAAACCGAGTTCGGACTGATGCATGATCTTTGCCGACTGCTCAGCCGTGATTTGTGTGGATCTGCAAAGTTGTGCATTTTGGATAAAAGCTTTCTTTGATTGATGTAAATCCGATGGAGAACATTTGGAAATGGATGGCAAGGGGAGGCATCGTAAGAGAAACGGCCTGCTGCCTCCGCTTGACCTTCAACTACGCCAACGAGAGCATGACTACGATATATTAGCGACTGCACCACCTATTCCACAGCCATTAATGCTATACTGGGGCTCGGATCCGCGTTAGCAAAACCACATGTGCTGACTGCTTCCAGGCTTCATGGAACAGGAGGCACCTGTTATGAAAGCCTTCAATTAATTTTCCATATTTTCCTCTCCTACCACACTATCAAGCCCGTGCGGCTTTTAAAGTCTAAATTACAACTTTGCTGCTGTGTTATTACAAAGTACAGCTGCTAAAAGAGAGAAGACACCACGTCAACTCAGATGAGTCAATAAATGTTCTTCTACATCATTTGGAGCTTCCGTTCTCTGGCTCTAGGCTGCCCGGCTAGGCCGGAGATAACTGAACATCCCAACCAAGAGATGCATGCCTGCTCCAATGGGGGCCAATGGATGCCCCCCAACAGGGGCTACTGGATGCCCCCCAACAGGGGCCACTGGATGCCGGCTCCAACAGGGGCCACTGGACGCCTGCTACAACGGGGGCCACTGGATGTCCCCCCAACAGGGGCCACTGGATGCCTGCTCCAACAGGGGCCACTGGACGCCTGCTACAACGGGGGCCACTGGATGGCCCCCCAACAGGGGCCACTGGATGCCCCCCCAACAGGGGCCACTGGACGCCTGCTCCAACAGGGGCCACTGGATGCCCCCCAACAGGGGCCACTGGACGCCTGCTCCAACAGGGGCCACTGGATGCCCCCCCCAACGGGGGCCAATGGATGCCCCCCAACAGGGTCCACTGGACGCCTGCTCCAACAGGGGCCAATAATTGTCCCCCAACAGGGGCCACTAGATGCCTGCTCCAACAAGGGCCAATGATTGCCCCCCAACAGGGGACACTGGACGCCTGCTCCAACAGGGGCCAATGATTGCCCCCCAACAGGGGCCACTGGACGCCTGCTCCAACAGGGGCCACTGGACGCCTGCTCCAACAGGGGCCAATGATTGCCCCCAAACAGGGGCCACTGGATGCCCCCCCAACTCATGCAAAACAAATAGTCCCATCTGTGTGTGTTGTTTTGTCAATAACATATACTTATAACATACTATATATAACTTAATAACATATACGTATATAACATAATAAATTCATAGGCAAAATCAAACTTCACCCGGCCACCAAATTTGCTGCAAATGAATCCAAAATAGTTTCAAATAAAATGGCTGTTTGTGTTTGTTTGTGCTGTTTGTGCAAATAAAATGAGTGTTTGTGTTGTCGTACTTTTTGAGTGATTAAAGATTGGAGTATTGAGCTGTTACATCATCAGCCCCCGACATGGTCAGAATGAAAGTCTTCATTTTTGCTACTTTGTGAAATAAAAAATATGAATTGTGCCGTTAGTTTTGTACTTATTTGTTTGTGCCATGTTGTGCAAATCGATCAAATATCAAATCAAATCGAATCAAATGAACAATGGTGCTGTTTTTATTACAATTTTGATTCCAATGAAAGCAAAATAGGCCCATTTGTTTGTGCTGTGTTTGTGTAGTCATACTTTTAGAGATATTAAAGATTTAAGTATGGAGCGTTTACATAATCAGCTTGCAATGAAATATTTTCCTTCTTCGTTTGTGCTCTTTTATGCTCTAAAATGATTCACTGTGCTGTGTTGGTTTGTTGCGTTATTAAAGTGATTACAAAGTCCAACTAATGATGGAGTTGGACCTTTCTTCTGCAGCGTTGCCCTTCTTGGGCACAGAAGACTAAGGTCTTGTTGGATGTCGGCACAATGCTTTCATGTTCGATGTTCCTCAGCCACGCCTTGTGGTTGTTGCGGTTATTTCACTCATCTCTAATTAGTCGTTCACTGAACTTTCTTTTCTTACAAACGTATTGCTGACATTCATCCCATTTACTCCGTGGATGAAATCCAAGATGAGTCTGGTATCCTTCTGTGAACCTTCAGCAGCAGGACACACCTTGGAAACAAGAGCTATCATTTGATTAGAAGGTGTGAGCTGGTTAAAACGTGGTGTCCCAGTAGATGCGTTCCCTGGGGAACCTGACTGACGAGTCTGGTACCTGTCTCACCGAGCGCCGACCCCTAGGGGCCAAAGTAGAAAATGCATCATTTAGACCAATTTTCTGACAAAGGCATCGGTACTTTTTAGAAAAACATGATGTAGCAAGGGAGCACGACTGTATCCAAAAGCTGTGGCCTATTAGTGCATCCTTCCCTCCACCGCCGTTACGCCGCTCGCTGTTAGTCATGGAAGCCCACATGACCAACGCAGGACCGTAAACGCCATCTGCCTCGGCGAAGGATGAGTCACCCCGCATGTGGTACTCACACAAACTACTAGCACATGCAAACAGATACACAAGTACTTATTAAAAGTCTTTGGTGTCGTCCTCCCAGGAACCACAGGTTTCCCACCACCGACAATGTACCACATGCACTCCGGCTTGGTCGGCCCGGTGCCGGCATCAGGATGACAAATTAGAAGCGTCTTTGGTTTGGTTTGAGGTTTTACTCTTGAAAGCAGAGCGCTATTAAACGCAATACGTGGAGGAAGGTGAGCTGAAACATCTGCTGGACGCATCACTTCCAGGATGTTCAGGTAAAGACCTGAGTGTCGTGGTCTGCATCCCAACAGACTCCTTTTTGCTCAGTGTTCCTGTCCTAGCCGCAATACCCGAACCCTATTGCAGGTAGCCTGGGGACCCGTTTGGAAATCATCGTCATTCATGGGCTCTGCATCCACACCAAGAAGATGTTAAGGTTGGAAACCTTGACACCAAGAAGATGTTAAGGCCTTGGCACGAAGAAGATGTTAAGGTTGGAAACCTTGACACCAAGAAGATGTTAAGGTTGGAAACCTTGACACCGAGAAGATGTTAAGGTTGGAAACATTGACAACGAGAAGATGTTAAGGTTTCCAACCTTGACACCAAGAAGATGTTAAGGTTGGAAACCTTGACACCAAGAAGATGTTAAGGGTGGAAACCTTGACACCAATAAGATGTTAAGGTTTCCAACCTTGACATCAAGAAGATGTTAAGGTTGGAAACCTTGACACCAAGAAGATGTTAAGGTTTCCAACCTTGACACCAAGAAGATGTTAAGGTTGGAAACCTTGAGACCAAGAAGATGTTAAGGGTGGAAACCTTGACACCAAGAAGATGTTAAGGTTGGAAACCTTGACACCAAGAAGATGTTAAGGTTGGAAACCTTGACACCCAGAAAATATTAAAGTTGGAAACCATGACACCAAGAAGATGTTAAGGTTGGAAACCTTGACACCCAGAAGATATTATAGTTGGAAACCTTGACACCAAGAAGATGTTAAGGTTGGAAACATTGACACCAAGAAGATGTTAAGGTTTCCAACCTTGACACCAAGAAGATGTTAAGGTTGGAAACCTTGACACCGAGAAGATGTTAAGGTTGGAAACCTTGACACCCAGAAGATATTATAGTTGGAAACCTTGACACCAAGAAGATGTTAAGGTTTCCAACCTTGACACCAAGAAGATGTTAAGGTTTCCAACCTTGACACCAAGAAGATGTTAAGGTTTCCAACCTTGACACCAAGAAGATGTTAAGGTTGGAAACCTTGACACCGAGAAGATGTTAAGGTTGGAAACCTTGACACCGAGAAGATGTTAAGGTTGGAAACCTTGACACCAAGAAGATGTTAAGGTTTCCAACCTTGACACCAAGAAGATGTTAAGGTTTCCAACCTTGACACCAAGAAGATGTTAAGGTTGGAAACCTTGACCCCGAGAAGATGTTAAGGTTGGAAACCTTGACACCAAGAAGATGTTAAGGTTGGAAACCTTGACACCAAGAAGATGTTAAGGTTGGAACCCTTGACACCCAGAAAATATTAAAGTTGGAAACCATGACACCAAGAAGATGTTAAGGTTGGAAACCTTGACACCCAGAAGATATTATAGTTGGAAACCTTGACACCAAGAAGATGTTAAGGTTGGAAACCTTGACACCAAGAAGATGTTAAGGTTTCCAACCTTGACACCAAGAAGATGTTAAGTTTGGAAACCTTGACACCGAGAAGATGTTAAGGTTGGAAACCTTGACACCCAGAAGATATTATAGTTGGAAACCTTGACACCAAGAAGATGTTAAGGTTTCCAACCTTGACACCAAGAAGATGTTAAGGTTTCCAACCTTGACACCAAGAAGATGTTAAGGTTTCCAACCTTGACACCAAGAAGATGTTAAGGTTGGAAACCTTGACACCGAGAAGATGTTAAGGTTGGAAACCTTGACACCAAGAAGATGTTAAGGTTTCCAACCTTGACACCAAGAAGATGTTAAGGTTTCCAACCTTGACACCAAGAAGATGTTAAGGTTTCCAACCTTGACACCAAGAAGATGTTAAGGTTGGAAACCTTGACACCGAGAAGATGTTAAGGTTGGAAACCTTGACACCGAGAAGATGTTAAGGTTGGAAACCTTGACACCAAGAAGATGTTAAGGTTTCCAACCTTGACACCAAGAAGATGTTAAGGTTGGAAACATTGACACCGAGAAGATGTTAAGGTTGGAAACCTTGACACCAATAAGATGTTAAGGTTGGAAACCTTGACACCAAGAAGATGTTAAGGTTGGAAACCTTGACACCGAGAAGATGTTAAGGTTGGAAACCTTGACTCCAAGAAGATGTTAAGGTTGGAAACCTTGACACCGAGAAGATGTTAAGGTTGGAAACCTTGACTCCAAGAAGATGTTAAGGTTTCCCACCTTGACACCAAGAAGATGTTAAGGTTGGAAACCTTGACACCAAGAAGATGTTAAGGTTGGAAACCTTGACACCGAGAAGATGTTAAGGTTGGAAACCTTGACTCCAAGAAGATGTTAAGGTTTCCCACCTTGACACCAAGAAGATGTTAAGGTTGGAAACCTTGACACCCAGAAGATATTAAAGTTGGAAACCTTGACACCAAGAAGATATTAAAGTTGGAAACCTTGACACCAAGAAGATGTTAAAGTTGGAAACCTTGACACCAAGAAGATATTAAAGTTGGAAACCTTGACACCAAGAAGATGTTAAGGTTGGAAACCTTGACACCCAGAAGATATTAAAGTTGGAAACCTTGACACCAAGAAGATATTAAAGTTGGAAACCTTGACACCAAGAAGATGTTAAGGTTGGAAACCTTGACACCCAGAAGATATTAAAGTTAAAAACCTTGACACCAAGAAGATGTTAAGGTTGGAAACCTTGACACCAAGAAGATGTTAAGGTCCAAAACCTTGACACCAAGAAGATGTTAAGGTTGGAAACCTTGACACCAAGAAGATGTTAAGGTTTCCAACCTTGATACCAAGAAGATGTTAAGGTTGGAAACCTTGACACCCAGAAGATGTAAAGTTGGAAACCTTGACACCAAGAAGATGTTAAGGTCCAAAACCTTGACACCAAGAAGATGTTAAGGTTGGAAACCTTGACACAGAGAAGATGTTAAGGTTTCCAACGTTGACACCAAGAAGATGTTAAGGTTGGAAACCTTGACACAGAGAAGATGTTAAGGTTTCCAACCTTGACACCAAGAAGATGTTATGGTTGGAAACCTTGACACCAAGAAGATGTAAAGGTTGGAAACCTTGACACCAAGAAGATGTTGAGGTTGGACGCCAACCCAACGGGTTCCACTGCACTTAAACAGGGTTTACTTCATAAGACAAATGGCTAATGGCAAATGTTAGATGACATGTCTGCACATGGACGATGCTTGGCAGCTCCTCCTCAAAGTCCGGTTGTGTCGCAGTTCTTCTGTAATCCTGTGGAAAAACACTTAGCCCAGACAATAAGGTTTGCACATGGAACATCAAGTGTAACATTGGCCGTTGGCCCTAAGCAGATTTGTTCCCAAGTTGCCAGGCTCCATCAGTTAATCCCAATTTATGAAAACTCAAATGAGAGACATCCCATCCAGCCATCATCTGTCATTCCCATCATCCAAAGAACGCCAGTACCTGATATTTCTGGACTCCCTGCATAAGTCCAAGTGGAAATAATCATTTCATTAAGCAAACCACAAGGTGAGCTCCTTGGACGGACCTTTCTTTTAGGAGCCACCAGAAGAAGTGCTGCTTCAGCACCGGGTTTTCCTCCTTGGGGTTTCCAACCACTTTTGTTTGGTCCTGCCCACTGGCGGCAGAATGGAAGCTTCGAAGACTGATTTAGATTTGGGGTTTGGCTGGTTCCTAACTTAGGCCTTGGACCAGCAGGGCTGAGACGATGAACGTCCAAGCACACACATCTAGCCTGCAGACCATCGAGGGACACCGAGATGTCTTTTTTAGCAGGTGTTGATGACATCATCGGTACTAGGAAAGGGGAACGCCATTGGTCCAGCAACTACTAAAATACCTGCTTTCCTTTGCAATGGAAGTCAACGAGTTAACACAGACCAACAGAGACCAACACAGACCAACACAGACCAAAACAAACCAACACAGACCAACAGAGTCCCTGTTCAGTAGAAAAACCCCAGTACACTCCAGTGACTGACCCTGACAGGTCCATGTAGTCCAAGTACCCCAATAGTGGTTGTCATACTCGTGGTTGTGGTGTGTGAAAGCAGACTGACCACTAGTACCATGTCATGTGATCCACAGACCAGCATTGATTGATTGAATACGAATCAGTTCTGTACACTATTTACAGCTGTTGATGGATCCACAGGTTTATTGCACGGTTTATTGCACAAGACTTTTGGAGTAGTTTAGAAATGATTCAAATGATTACTGTCATCTATGTTGAAAAACTCAAAAAAATTATCGAAAAGTACATATTTATAGGAAAATGACTACGTTCCCACACTTCACGTTATCCCGTCAGAGGATAGGCTACCTATCAGCCGTACGACTGACCCACGTTTCCCGTTGAAAGGCAGTCAGTGATGCAGAATTCCTGGGACCCTGCAAGGATTCCTGTGGCGTAGCCCATGCTGGTTTCTGTGGGGAAGTTGGTTCTGAAATCCAAGATAAGGAGGAAACCAACTTTGACAGTCGACGTTCCACCTCAGCCATCACTCGGCGTCCTTCAGCCGGATGACACACTCCTTCCCCCCCCCCCCATGTCTGTCTTTGAGCTGCTGTTGTGTCAACATGATGTCACAAGTCTCTGAGCTATTTAAAGCCGTTCTAAGCGCCCGGCTAACGCTCATCAACAGATAGCATCCAAGCAATTTGTTAACATTTTTCTTTCCTGAGCTCAGCTGAGCTAAGGACTCTTGTCGGCTCTGAAAAGAGAACCAGGTCTAAACTGATGCCCTGCGGTCACCCCGACCGTCAGCTGACTAAACATGAAAGTCCCTCCTGTAATCGCCGTAATTGCAAGCTAATCAGATGGCCACAGTAAGAGTTTAGCCCGCCACGGTTCAGAGAGACCAGCCTGATCTAATGCGGCCCCGGGGACCTCATTTTCACCAGCAACGCCATCGACACCCACGTACCAGGTGGAACAGTCCGCAATGAACACGCTTGGTACCTCCCGCTTTGGTACCACAATTGAGTTTATTTGGGGTACAAGAAAAGAACAAAAAACTGAACAAAGAACATAAAACTGCTTAGCATTTGTGTCAACTGTGTTCATGGTATTTTTAAATGAATGGAACCTTGGTTAGCATCATTCATCTGTTCCAGAAGGGTCGACTCTAACCAAAACGTACTCTAAACAAATACATTTTTGACATAGCAAAATAATGTAAATACAACAAATGTGTTTTTATAACTCCAGACAGGGGGCTTTCCAGGGCCGAGGCGGGGGTCAAAGCATATGAAACTGTCGGGGGGGGTTCAGACATTTTCACCAGCAACACCATCAACACCCACGTACCAGGTGGAACAGTACGCAATGAACCTCCCGCTTTGGTACCACGATTGAGTTCATTTGGGGTGCAAGAAAAGAACAAAAAACTGAACAAAGAACATAAAACTGCTTAGCATTTGTGTCAACTGTGTTCATGGTATTTTTAAATGAATGGAACCTTGGTTAGCATCATTAATCTGTTCCAGAAGGGTCGACTCTAACCAAAACGTACTCTAAGCAAATACATTTTTGCAATAGCAAAATAATGTAAATACAACAAATGTGTTTTTATAACTCCAGACGGGGGGCTTTCCAGGGCCGAGGTGATGGTCAAAGCATATGAAACTGTCCGGAGGGGTGGGGGTGGGGGGGACAGACATTTTCACCAGCAACACCATCAACACCCACATACCAGGTGGAACAGTACGCAATGAACCTCCCGCTTTGGTACCACAATTGAGATTATTTGGGGTACAAGAAAAGAACAAAAACTGAACAAAGAACATAAAATTGCTTAGCTTTTGTGTCAACTGTGTTCATGGTCTTTTTAAATGAAATGAACCTTGGTTAGCATCATTAATCTGTTCCAGAAGGGTCAACTCTAACCAAAACGTACTCTAAGCAAATCATTTTTGCCATAGCAAAATAATATAAATACAACAAATTTTTTATAACTCCAGACGGGGGGCTTTCCAGGGCCGAGGTGGGGGTCAAAGCATATGAAGCTCTCATGTGCTTGGGTCCATGAGAACCGGACCGTACCGGACTTGGGTAAGGCATCCGTGTTCCACAGTCTTCTGGTCACACTTGCTCTTTGTACAGACAAGCAATTGATAATTGTCTAGTTATGCTTGAGATGACCAAGAAATGCTCCTGCTGCATCTTGGATGAACTTCCTGCTTCTTTCAACTTTATTCTTTGACTTATCTGCATCCTCTCCTCCCTTTGTCACAACAGATACCAGGATCAAGGACCATGGAGCTCATCTGTCCTTGGAATGACCTTTATTTATGGTGAGATCATGGAGTGGAAGTTCCCAGCACCCCGAGACCATGTTGAAGAGTCCTTGAGCAAAATGCTGAAAGTCCCCATGCTGCATCATCAGAAGGTGGATGAGGTGAGTTCAGGTGGTCTTCGTGGTCTTCACGTTCTGGAGTTCCAACACAAGAATCTTTTCTTCTCTTTAGTTTGACTTTTTGCTCTTCATTAGCGTCAGATCGACTCTTCTGATGTTCGTGATCAAGTACCTAAGTACCCGAAGTACCTTATTATTATTATTACTGGTTGGTAGTACAGCACAGAGGGGGCGTCTGATCCTACATGGGGACATTATAGACTTGATCATAAAACTACTGTTGACAGTAGAAGAGAATACGACCGGGCGCTCTCATTGGTTGATTCCCTGGCCATGAATCATTACAAAATGGTGCCAAGCCCGTTTGCTGTCCTATCATTTCCTTTTCCAAGCAGCAAGAAAACAACCACAATTTGTCCCCTAATGGCTCCAGTGATTCACGTCATGCACTGGATGGGGGGGGGGGGGGGGATTAATTACAGGCAAATTATGTGGGCCAAGCTATCTTTAGCAAGCTATCTTTAGGTAACTCTGGCAAACCAAGTGGATCCATAAAAGCTGCAAGAAAATATTCAAATTGCTTACAATATCAAAAAATATCGACACTATTGACACAAAATACTCACACAGCACAATAATTCACCTCCACACCTTGGACAGTACAGGCTGCCCCCCCCCCCCCACCCTGATTTGGTTTGACGACCGGGAGCCTCCCAGCAGATGTGCTGGGACCATCCAAGTTGGTGTTAAATGATGGCATCTATCCATTCATCCATCCGTCTGTGCATCCATCTTTCCATCCATCCATCCGTCCATCCATCCATCCATCATCCATCCATTCATCCATCCATCCATCCACCCATCCATCCATCCATCCATCCGTCTGTCCATCTGTCCGTCCGTCCATCCATCCGTCCATCCATCCATCCATTCATCCTTCTGTCCGTCCATCCATCCATCTGTCCGTCCATCCATCCATCTATCTGTCCGTCCATCCAACCATCCGTCCATCCATCCAACCATCCGTCCATCCATCCATTCATCTATCCACCCATCCATCTGTCTGTCTGTCCGTCCATCCATCTGTCCATCCATTCGTCCATCCATCCATCCATCCATCCATTCATCCTTCTGTCCATACATCCATCCATCTGTCCATCCGTCCACCCATCCATCCATCCGTCTATCCATCCGTCCATCCATCCATCCATCCATCCATCCAACCATCCAACCATCCATCCATCCATGCATCCATCTATCCATCTGTCCGTCCATCCATCCTTCCATCCATCCATCCATCCATGCATCCATCCATCCATCTGTCCGTCCATCCATCCATCCTTCCATCCATCCATCCATCCGTCCATCCATCCATCCATCCATCCATCCATCCATCCATCCACGCCAGTCAAGTGGATGCTTGCAGAGCCTGTCATTGTTGTGTTGACTCAGATGTTCTTCATCTTATTGAGGACCACTAACGCGTTTCTGGTTGGCATTTTTGGCCCATTCATTGGTCTACAAATCTGTGGGCGGAGCTGACTTCTAATGACGCTAATAGGATGCTAACAAAGACGTTTTGTGATTAACTGGAGGTTAAATGAGGACGCTAAATGAGGTTCCAGTCATTGGAATATCAAGCCCTATGTTGATATTCCGAGAGGAATATTTCATGCCAGGTGATCCACCCGCCCACGTATGCGAGAAAGGAAAGCAGCAGTGAGGGATGCCTTTGGGAAGGAAACAACGGCTGCCGCACTGTCCCTGAACTCACCGTGTACAGCAATGGTGCCGCCTCCATCAGGAAAGTGACACGTTTTGGAGGTCACAAGACAATTTATGGCTCACAAAAATGCTCCTGAATATAAATAGAACATCAACTGATAGCCCATAGAAAAGAATGTGTGAACTGGCCCTGACACACCAAACACAATCATGACGGGACATCCTGCTCATGGAAACATTCAAATGTACATTCAAATCCATTTCATGGTGTACATGCGCTAAAAGGTCACAGAGTACTGTATGTACTGTATGTACTGTATGTATTGTATGTACATATACGGTATTTCACAATACGCTAGCTGAAATAGCATATTGTTAGTTTGAATGTTTTGCTTTTTCTTTGTATTCATTATTTCATCTTTGGAAATGTTCCTCTTTTCAAATGATGACTTTATTCCTAAAATATTTGGACAGTAGCAGTATCCCAAACGTTACTTTATTTTGCTTTGGTTGTTTCTTATTTTGTAAAAGGATATCAATTTATGGGCCATTATTTCAGACAATACAGTCAGCATATTTTTGTATGACTACTTTTCTTTATTATTAGCATATTAGCGCTTAATAAACGTCCACAAACGTACAGCAAATAGAAAAAGTGAGCGAGTGAGACCTCTCACACTGACACAAACATGATTTTTCCAAATAAGATTAGTTTTATTTATAATACTGGTTTTAAGTTCTAAATGTTTGTTAGTAAAAAGGAAGATTCAGAAAGGATTCTTCTTCCAGATTTCCCACAATGCACCTTTCCTTCATGAAAGGTCCAAATAGCTGAAACACAGGCGGTGTTAGCACTCTGTGATGAAGACCAGCTTGCTGAGAAGAACCAAAAGTATGCGTTGATTGGAGGTAAACACCAGGACGCTCATGTGTCGTTGATGGAGATCAGCTGGGCGGGGAGGAGGAACGCCGTGGAGGTGATGATCTTTAAAACTCTGTCATGGCTAAGCTACGCGCCAGCAGAGTATCTTCAAAACAAAAACCTTTCCCGGTAAATGAAAGCCTTGTTTCTAAACTCAGTAAGAAGACATTAAAAAGGTCCCACCTACTCCAACTCTATCCAGCGGTTATGAAATTCCTGATGTTGTTGAATGCGTCACACACGTGTCTTTTATTCTCCACCTTCTGGTTCCTTTTTGGCTCTTCTCAGAGAGGCATCATGAACGAAACACGAACGCAGCACTTGCCGATGTCGGGTTCCATCACCCCCCAAGGGTTTTTCCTTTCAAATGGAGGATTATTATTAGAGGGCTGTAATCATGTTATAATGTTAATAATGTAATAATGTAATAATGTGAAGATGATATTTAGATGATGGTCTTCCATGCCACGACTTCTGGAACGGCGATAAGAAAGCCAAACTCAATATGTCCAACCGCCATGACATTTCAGTTCACGTTCGTGTAAAAATAAATCCTCAGTTGATGAACAAGGAAGTGCTGCAGTGTTTTACAGCCAGCACCACCAAGCTGTGTTCCTTTCCCACGTGGGGGACACACGTAGGAGTAGACTCCTTCATCCGACACCTGCCACCGTATTTACAATACAAGCGCTGGTGTCTTTATGAGGAGCTGATGTCAGCGCTCTACCTCGCTTGTTGTGGGTCGCTGACTGCAGCTGCTGTGCAGGATCAGGATCCCGTTGTGAGGGTGTCAGGATGTGACACGCAGACCTTTGGTTGTAAAATGGATCACATTAACGCTGACGTATAAACTCTGAGTCATTGAAGTCACCACACGGCCCAGCCGTTCAGATGGAGTCATCATGGAGTCATCATGGAGTCATCATGGACTCGTCCTTCTCCTCTCTCTTCTCACTGGCCTCGTTGGTCTTCCTGGGGCGGTGCCGCCCGCCATTGCGGTCTGGCCATGAGGCCTTGACCACCTTGACCATCCAAGCGGCAGCGGCAGGAAGACAGTTTCTGGCTGTGACAAACGAGACCAATCCGAAGATCCACCAGGATCCACCGGATCATGTTCACAAGTCTGGATCTTTGATTGACTGCGGGTTTCAATATCTGTTTTGGCCTGTTATCGCCTGATCACCACCTGATCACCACCTGATCATTGCCTGATCAACCTCTGATCAACACCTGATCATTGCCTGATCACCCTCTGATCAACACCTGATCATCGCCTGATCATCACCTGATCATCGCCTGATCACCGCCTGTTATCGCCTGATCACCACCTGATCATTGCCTGATCACCCTCTGATCAACACCTGATCATCGCCTGATCATCACCTGATCATCGCCTGATCACCACCTGATCCCCTCCTGATCACCGCCTGATCATCGCCTGATCACCACCTGCTCATCGCCTGATCACCACCTGATCACCGCCTGATCATCGCCTGATCACCTCCTGCTCATCGCCTGATCACCAGCCTGATCACCGCCTGATCATCGCCTGATCATCGCCTGATCATCGCCTGATCATCACCTGATCACCGCCTGATCACCACCTGATCCCCACCTGCTCATCGCCTGGTCACCGCCTGATCACCGCCTGATCACCGCCTGATCATCGCCTGATCACCTCCTGCTCATCGCCTGATCACCAGCCTGATCACCGCCTGATCATCGCCTGATCATCGCCTGATCATCGCCTGATCATCACCTGATCACCGCCTGATCACCACCTGATCCCCACCTGCTCATCGCCTGGTCACCGCCTGATCACCGCCTGATCACCGCCTGATCACCACCTGATCATCGCCTGATCACCACCTGATCATCACCTGATCATCGCCTGATCACCACCTGATTATCGCCTGATCACCACCTGATCATTGCCTGATCACCACCTGATCATCGCCTGATCACCACCTGATCATTGCCTGATCACCAACTGCTCATCGCCTGATCACCACCTGATCATCACCTGATCATCGCCTGATCACCACCCGATCACCGCCTGATCACCACGGCCAAATTGCAGAGCCTGTGCTTGTGTTCCAGGTAGGTTGGGATGTAGCCCCCATGCTAAGGTTGCCAAGGTGTGATGGAGCCATGACATGCTCTGCTTGTCTTGGTGTGGAGTTGAGGAGCAGAAATAAGGGAAAAGGCCACAGGAAGAAGAGAAACGAGGACATTGACATTTGTTTCCTGTCTTGCGGGTCAACCCCAGCGACTGTTTTTTTCATGATTGAATATAACCACTTCCTCACCCACATGGTTTCTCCAAAGGTCGCTCGGGGCTGACCGGGTTCCTTGTGGCAGGAGCTGCCGCTAAGGATGACAGAAGCATGCGGAGCGAGATGAGTGTCTCTCCTGAGAACCATGACACAGATGAATCATCGGGAAGCTTCCATCCCAACCTGCCATGAATGCTTGGAACATCTGGGAGCATCCAGCTCCTTGGTCGGAGCACGGAGGAGTCCACTATAATATGTCATAATAATGTAATAAATAATGTAATAATGTCATAACCAAGCCATCTGCTGCCCTCGTTTCCCTGACAGGAGGGAGATGGTAGCAAATCCACTTGGAGATCCCGGAAGGGGATCAGTTCTGGTCTCATCAAGACATGGATGGGACAGGGAACAGTCGCAGGAATTTAATAGCATCAAGTGCAAATATTACGAGAAAAAATATCATCATTTTACATATCAATAAAAATGTAGCATTTTTGTAACTGGATGAATACATGTATGTAGTAACTGGATGAATACATGTATGTAGTAACTGGGTGAATACATGTATGTAGTAACTGGATGAATACATGTAGTAACTGTATGAATACATGTATGTAGTAACTGGGTGAATACATGTATGTAGTAACTGGATGAATACATGTAGTAACTGGATGAATACATGTATGTAGTAACTGGGTGAATACATGTATGTAACTGTATGAATACATGTATGTAACTCAAAGAATACATGTAGTAACTGTATGAATACATGTATGTAGTAACTACATGAATACATGTAGTAACTGTATGAATACATGTATGTAGTAACTGGGTGATTATATGTATGTAACTGTATGAATACATGTATGTAACTCAAAGAATACATGTAGTAACTGTATGAATACATGTATGTAGTAACTACATGAATACATGTAGTAACTGTGTGAATACATGTATGTAGTAACTGGGTGATTATATGTATGTAACTGTATGAATACATGTATGTAACTCAAAGAATACATGTAGTAACTGTATGAATACATGTATGTAGTAACTACATGAATACATGTAGTAACTGTGTGAATACATGTATGTAGTAACTGGGTGATTATATGTATGTAACTGTATGAATACATGTATGTAACTCAAAGAATACATGTAGTAACTGTATGAATACATGTATGTAGTAACTACATGAATACATGTAGTAACTGTATGAATACATGTATGTAGTAACTGTATGAATACATGTAGTAACTGTATGAATACATATATGTAGTAACTGTATGAATACATGTAGTAACTGTATGAATGCATGTATGTAGTAACTGCATGAATACATATATGTAGTAACTGTATGAATACATGTAGTAACTGTATGAATACATGTAGTAACTGTTTGAATACATGTAGTAACTGTATGAATACATGTATGTAGTAACTGTATGAATACATGTAGTAACTGTATGAATACATGTATGTAGTAACTGCATGAATACATGTAGTAATTGTATGAATACATGTAGTAACTGTATGTATACATGTAAGTAGTAACTGGATGAATACATGTATGTAGTAACTGTATGAATACATACGTATGTATATGTAGTAACTGTATGAATACATGTAGTAACTGTATGAATACATGTATGTAGTAACTGTATGAATACATGTAGTAACTGTATGAATACATGTATGTAGTAACTGTATGAATACATATATGTAGTAACTGTATTAATACATGTAGTAACTGGATGAATACATGTATGTAACTCAAAGAATACATGTATGTAACTCTATGAATACATGTAGTAACTGTATGAATACATGTATGTAACTCAAAGAATACATGTATGTAGTAACTGTATGAATACATGTAGTAACTGTATGAATACCTGTATGTATGAATACTATGAATACATGTATGTAACTGTATGAATACTATGAATACATGTATGTAACTGTATGAATACATGTATGTAGTAACTGTATGAATAGAGGAGGAGTCAAATGTACTAAGTGGATCTTGGTCCCTCCAAGTTCCTCCAGAGATGTGTACCACCGTGGCGAGCGACTATAAGACGAAGCGTGCTGGGCAGCAAGGTTTGGTACACTAATATTAATATAATATATATAATATTTCTTGACCTCAATGTTTCCCCAATCTGTCAGTCTAAAAATGATTGGCAGGTGAAATCTTCACGCCTACAGTCCAGTAATCTCCCCAGCTAAGGTTAGCACGGGGGCCCTTTATTGTGGGACGGGGTGCTGACGGAGGACAGGACAGGTGGAGCCGTAAATCAGGAGCTACTAAAGCCTTAGCAACCGAGCACCTTGCCGACATGCCAGGACTCTTCACGGACTACAAGTATTCCGGCGCTCCGAAGACCGGGGGCTCGGCCACGGCAGCATGCGGGAAATGCAAACGCAATTATGAAAAAATCATTTCATTCATCATGTTGAGCATGAACATGTCCGGATGGCCGGGCGCTCCGAGGCGCTGCGTTCCGATCGCAGTCTTCCCTGGGGGCTCCTGAATGACACTTCCCACTTCTTGACCCACGCACTTCCAAACTGGGGAAGTGCCACGACAGACGTGCACCCACCACGTGCATGCTCATGGAGGCAGAGGTGCTTGCAGAGTGCACGTGAAGCCCTTTAGTGGCACCAAAAGTTCTACATGGGGTCTGCATGCTCCCAAATCCGTACTGCACAGCGGTCACAATACATACCACGAGTTACGTAATCCCATACTGCCCTTGTTGGTATCCATAGGGGCATGACTCCGCCCACCCTCGGACAAAGAAGCCCCCCAAAGAAAAGCAGAAGCTGGCAAACACAAAGAAGGCCAAATCCATCAAATATTAATATCTCCGACATCGTGGCCCAATATCATGTTTATTTACTGATACTCCCGTACTCACAAAGCATTCTATATTTAGCAACATTGTTTAGCTGCCAGTAGCCATATATGGACTTCAAAGGGATGCTGGCATGCTGATAGGCTCTTTGAAAGCTAATAGCCTCTGGGATGTCATGGCGACCGTCCATCATCCTGACACGCTAAACAAGCAGCCCAGCAAGGAAACACGTGTTCCCCCAAGAAAGCTCAACCGCTGGTGATGCTGCCTCCGCCGCTAGGCTGCTAGCCTGCTAGGCCGCTAGGCCACTAGGTTGCTAGGCTGCTAGGTCGCTAGGCCGCTAGGCTGCTAGGCCGCTAGGCCGCTAGGCCGCGTACACCCATCCTCGCTGTCGGCAACATCAACTGGTAGCTCTTGCACCCATCAATAGTATACGTAGTACATACTGCAGTAAAACATGGCTTGTACATTCATACACCAAATATACACACAGTACTTCAGTACTTTAGCTGCTGCTGCTAAGTTGGATGGATGATGGATGGATGGATGGATGGATGGATGGATGGATGGATGGATGGATGGATGGATGGATGGATGATAGATGGATGGATGGATGATGGATGATGGATGATGGATGATGGATGAAGGATGATGGATGGATGGATGAATGGATAACGGATGGACGGACGGATGGATGGATGGATGGATAAACGGATGGATAAACGGATGGATAAACGGATGGATGAATGGATGAATGGATGATGGATGATGGATGAATGGATGGATGGATGGATGGATGATGGATGATGGATGATGGATGATGGATGGATGGATGGATGGATGAATGGATGGATGGATGATGGATGGATGAATGGATGATGAATGGACGGACGGATGGATGGATGGATGGATGGATAAACGGATGAATGGATAAACGGATGGATGGATGGATAAACGGATGGATGGATGGACAGACGTATGGACGTATGGATGGATGGATGAATGGATGATGGATGGATGAATGGATGGATGGATAAATGGATGGATGGATGAATGAATGAATGATTGATGGATGGATGATGGATGGATGGATGGATGATGGATGGATGGATGATGGATGGATGGATGATGGATAGGATGGATGGATGGTGGATAGATGGATGGTGGATAGATGGATGGATGGATGGACGGATGGACGGATGACGGATGGATGGATGGATGGATGGATGGATGGATGATGGATGGATGGATGGATGGATGGATGGATGATGGATGGATGGACGGATGGACGGATGACGGATGGATGGATGGAAGGATGGATGGATGGATGGATGGATGGATAGATGGATGGATGGATGGATGGATGGATGGATGGATGGATGGATGGATGGATGATGGATAGGATGGATAGATGGATGGATGGATGAATGGATGATGGATAGGATGGATAGATGGATGAATGGATGGATGGATGAATGGATGAATGGATGATGGATGGATAGGATGGATAGATGGATAGATGGATAGATGGATAGATGGATGGATGATGGATGATGGATGATGGATGAATGGATGGATGGATGAATGGATGAATGGATGATGGATGGATAGGATGAATAGATGGATGGATGGATGGATGGATGATGGATGAATGGATGGATGGATAGATGGATGGATGGATGGATGGATGGGCGGATGGATGGTTGGATGGGCGGATGGTTGGATGGATGGATGATGGATGGACGGATGGATGGATGATGGATGGATAGATAATTGGATGGTTGGATGGACGAATGGTTGGACGGACGGATGGATGGATGGATGGATGAATAGATGATTGGATGGTTGGATGGATAGATGATTGGATGATTGGATGGTTGGATGGACGAATGGTTGGACGGACGGATGGATGGATGAATAGATGATTGGATGGTTGGATGGACGAATGGTTGGATGGATGGATGGATGGATGGACAGATGGTTACTACTAACAAAGGCTACTGTTGAACCTTTGTTGAAAAAAACTAATCTGGATCCTTTAATTTTATCAAATTATCGGCCAATCTCTAAACTGCCTTTTATCGCAAAGATTTTAGAAAGAAGTGTTCTTGCACAGATGCAACCTTTTTTAGATGAGAATGGGATTTTAGACACTTTTCAGTCAGGTTACAGGGCTTTTCATAGCACTGAGTCTGCACTTTTAAAGGTTTTTAACGACCTATTTTTAATAACTGACTCTGGTGGTTCAGCCATTTTAGTGCTTTTAGACCTGACTGCTGCTTTTGACACAGTGGACCATACCATTCTTTTATCTCGCCTGGAGAACTGTGTGGGTGTCAGGGGGTCTGCTCTTGAGTGGTTTAGGTCGTACCTGTCAGGGAGATGCCTTGCCGTGGGACTTGGGGGATCTTACTCCTCCACTGCTCCGCTTGACTGTGGAGTTCCGCAAGGATCAATTCTTGGGCCCATTTTATTTGCCCTCTACCTGGTCCCACTTGGCGCAGTACTTAAAAAGCATGGCATCTCCTATCACTTGTATGCGGACGACTGCCAGCTGTACTTGCCACTCGCAAAAAATAATCATGCCCCCCTGACACCCCTTCTTGAGTGCTTAAGGGATGTCAAGGCCTGGTTGGCTCACAACTTTTTAATGCTTAACGAGGAGAAGACCGAAGCTATCCTCCTCAACTATAAAGGCCCCCCTATAGACTTCGGTCCCCTCCAAAACAACATTCGTCCCTCAGCCACCAGCCTTGGCGTCATAATAGACAGTGATTTTAAACTCAACAAACAAATTAATGCAGTTATAAAATCCTGTTTTTATCATCTTCGGCTTTTATCTAAAATTAAATCTTTTTTATCTTTGCAACAGTTTGAGCAAGTCATGCACGCTTTTATTTCATCACGTCTGGACTACTGTAATGCACTTTACTCTGGAATTAGCCAAAAGTCTCTCTCCCGCTTAGAGTTAGTCCAGAACTCTGCGGCACGGCTTTTAACAGGAACCAAAAAGGGGGAGCACATCACCCCAATTCTGGCCTCCCTTCATTGGTTGCCTGTTCGTTTTAGGATTGATTTTAAGATTTTATTGTTTGTTTTTAAGACGTTGAATGGGCTGGCCCCCAAATACATCTCGGACCTCATCCAAGTTTACTCTCCAGCTCGGTCACTGAGGTCCGAGAGCCAGCTCCAACTTGTGGTGCCCAAGACGAGACTTAAGACCAGGGGGGACCGAGCCTTTTCTGTGGTCGGCCCCAAACTATGGAACTCTCTGCCCTCCCAAGTAAAAAAGGCCCCCAATATCGAAAGCTTTAAGTCTCGTCTAAAAACCCACTTTTATTCTCTGGCTTTTAACTCAGAGTGAGTCGTATGGTCCTGTGTCTTTTAGTTCTTTGTTTTTATTGTAATTGGTTCTATTTTTTATACTTTTATTGCTTTGTTTCTTGTTTTTAATATTTTAATATCTATTTTATTATTTTATTTCTTAAATGCTCTTTTACTTTTGGATTATTACTTTTTATTTTTACTCGTCTGTGCAGCACTTTGGAAACTCTGTTTATAAAATGTGCTATATAAATAAAGTGGATTGGATTGGATTGGATGGTTGGAAGTTGTGGCATTGTTGTTTGGACATTTTGGCTAAATGTATGTGGCTTTATTTATGAAGGCGTAGGACAGTGAAAAGTGAACATTTGGACTGCAACAAAGCATGCTGGGAAAGGTGAAATGTCATGGACTGCTGTAGTGCTAAAAAGGCTGCAGGCGTAGATTGAGAGAATGATGAAGAGGTGGTGATCAATGATCAGGATCAGGTGATTGCATCATCGTATAACGGGACCATCAGTAGTAGACATTCCAAGCATGAATGAAGGTGAAGTGGGTGGAGGCTGAGGTCCAGTTCGGCCCCCAACAGAAAGGCTTCGGCCCCCGAGTGACGAAGGATGACACCCATGACACCCCTGATACTTGATTCGGTGATTCAGACTTGACAGGCAGAGCACCGACAAAGACTCACGTTGACCTCGACATTGGCGGCCATCTTTGTCCGTGCAGCAAAGAGCAGCGGGCCTTATGGGAGTCGGGTTGCATTCATGAGATGGCTGACATGCAACCATGGACATGAAGGAAGAACATTCCCCTGGCACGTTCCGCAGCCAGCGTGTTCTTGCTTCCATTTCGACGTAAACATGGATCATTTATCACCGGGGGGGCGTAACTCCCCCGTCAGATAGAAAAGACACAACCACTGGTGATACTTTTGGGTGTCCACCAAGGTGGGAAACAGAGGCAAAAATCAATCATACATCTTTCTGAATGTAATATTGGATCATAGTATAATGGTATAATAGTAAAATAGTACAATAGTAGAGTAGTAGAATATGATAGGAGGAAATGTTTTCATTGATTGTTTCAATTACTATGTATCATCTTTTCTATTCATTAAGCATTCATATGACTATATTTCATTTATATTAGGAGTAGGGTTGTCCCATATTGACGAAAACCAATATGGCGGCCAAGTCTCAGTTTCCGATATCAGCCGATAGCGATATTGATATGTGTAACATGACATGGAATATCTCCTAGTGGAATGAACACGCATGTTTTCCAAAGATGACTCTGTTTATTCCAGTATTCTAATATTCTTCTAATATTGCAATGTTTGTCAATATTTGAACTCTATGCTAGTAAAATGATGGAATATTTCCTTCTGATATTAGCCCTTTATTCTCTGAAAAGAAGAAGAGATTATGACTGTATTCCCATAATATGACAACATTTTCCATATCCTAATTTCTCCCCAAAACTATATTTATTTTAACTTCACAGAAATGTACCACATTTTCTTTTGAATTACAACGTTTCTTCCTCATAATATTTTGACGTGATGATTTTTACTTTTTTGCTGTTATTGGCTTTGTTGTTGCTGTTAAATTGATATTTTGGAATGAAGAAGGACAGCCGTGGTATGAGCTTGGCTTCCCAGGAATGGGAAGTGGAGGGAAGGGATGGAATGGCACGTACAGGATAGCCAAGTATAAATAGAAGAGCTAAAAATATCCAGCCGGAATGCATCCTGGTGGCTTGGGCTTCGTCACGCCATCAATACCTGAAGCAGGTATCCACGCCTCAAGGCTACATTGGCGCTCTCATTGACATTTTGTTGAGTTTTCCCAACAAAGTTCCAGGACAGCCCATTCCTCCCAGCTGTGATCCTTAAATTAGCCGTCCAGATGTGAGGGAATATCTGGATTTATTCTTCATTTGGACTCTTTCAATAAAGTCAAAGCCTTTGAAATCCCGTTCGTAGGTTGTGAGAAATCGGAGCGCCAAGGATACAGTAAACATTCTGATGGACATTCCGGCTGCTCCTGACGGTGCCACCTGAACGTGCTTGGAAGATGACTTTTCCCTCTGCCGGGAAGCCACGCGGGGCTCCTCCCACTGGCTGCCGCTGGCGTATTTGTCACCGAGCCTTCATCTGACAGCAGACGTGTCTGCTGGGATTGGGAGCTTTCCTTCTTCGCTCCAAAGTGGGGGTGGAGAAGATCATTTAACAAGCACACTAAAAGAAACGTGAACGCCATGATCTCCTCATCATCGGAAGTGCTGTCTACTTTGGCAGCCACTTCCTGCTCAGTGCAAAGTAAGCCACAAAATAAAAGCACTCCGAAGCAAGGAAGCCCATTTGTGACTAAAGGCGGGAAGGAAACAACAAGCGTGAGAACGTCGTACGTCAGCGTTCTCCAGTGGAAGCTCGGATAAGTGCTCATTGTTGTCCCAAGGGTCCAGTTCCTCCAAAGACCAACCTCCCGTGGGATGAACTCCGTCACCTTCTCCCCGTCCTGCAGGCCGCGGGTCACTCCACAATGTACAAAGACCCCAAAATAAACCGCCGTGACCCCTAAACCTGTCATCATCGTCGTCCATAAACAGCAAAGGGAGGAAAGGCGGGGTTTCCCCCCCCCCCCCCCCCCCCCCGCCTCGCATCCCCGATAAGACGGATGATAGGAAACGTTCCCGGCAAGGTCGTCCTCCACGGTGAGGACCAACAATGCTTTGGGTCCATCCAGGAGCGGGGGATCATTTCAAGGCTAGAAAACATTCAATCAGTCAAACACGCTAATCCTGCAAAGCAGGGATACGCAGGGCGGACGCCTTCATCCGAAGCGAGTCGTTTGTGACACATTTTGGGTGTCTCAAGGACCGGCATGCTTGCAGATGGATTGACAGTGGTTTCGCCATTTGAGTGCGGCTAACTTTTGCAAAACCTTTCTTGTCGGGCCTTAAACGCCCCGTATGGCTTTCGATCATCCGAGCGCTTCCTCCGTGCCCGGTTGTGGCTTCGGGGCCGAACCTTAGCCTCGAGGTCCCGGAGAGCTTGGGACGCTCAGGCTGGGGAAGCCATTTGCTTTGAAGGAGCTAACATCTGCTACTGTAGTAACGTCCACTCCCCGACCCAAGAACAACACATCCTGCAGCTTCAGTCCTTCAAAGTGGATCCTGCAGGCCGTCTTGATGCAAACCGCATCTGGACCAATTTGGGCTGCCTTGCTCGATATTGTCACAGACTCCATCTTGTCAGGGTACGACCTCACCATATGCTATCCCACACAATATAGGGACAATGGGGGTAAACTGAACCCAAGGTTGTCCAAGACGTGGCCTGGGGGCCATTAGTGGTACGCCAGTGTATTGGTAATGGTCCACAGCGCATTCTGAAAATGGAATTTCACAAAAAAACATTTAAGGGGACCGACTATGCTGATTTTGGGGCATTTGTATTGCGTTGTGGACTCCTGTAGAGCAGCTACACACCATAACCCGCACACAAAGCTTTCTAGATGGTCCAGCATCTGCACCTATTCCAGCTGGATTGCCTTGGATTTCCAAAATGGAAAATGAGGAAAAATTTCTGAAAATACACTCAAAACGTGAATTCAGTGTAAATGTAATTGAGATTCCTGTCATTTTGGAGATGCTAATACATACAAATATATATCATGCTATCATGCTAACAATTAGCAATTTCAGGCAAAGTTGCAAATGTTGATTAATCAGGATTCATTCATTTGGTGATTAATCTGATTTCAACTTTTCATTTATTTGACAGACAGAGTCATAATATTGTGAGAAACTAAGAAAACAACAAATAGAGTTTGGATTTTTGGAAAATTGGTTTGGGTTAAAATGTTAATATCCAGCACCCCAGCGACCCTCGTGGGGATAAACAGTGGAAAATGAATGAATGAATGAATGAATAAAAATGGACGCCCCAGAGGCCAACATTCGGTCTGCTCGGCACTGACCTCCTCTGGTGGAGAAAAGTATGACACCAATGGTTGCCTCGTTGGAACCCTCACACTCACAGAGGCAGCTTTCTCCCATTTAAAGAGCCTTCTTGGGGGTGACGGCAAAAACGTCCTCTGGAAGGATAAATACATTTATTTATGAACTTTATTTACTCTTGTTTGTTTCTGTTTGTTTACAATAAGACTATAATTCGCCCACCGTAAAAACATTTCTCATTTAACGTTTCTACTTGTTATGAATAACAAAGCTTACTAAAGTTACTAAAGCTGTTTCCCCGCTTCCTGTTTCAACCGACAGGAGAATGTGGGGTTGTTATGCTCTGATATCTATACCATCTGGATGTGGTTTCGGTCAAACATATATTGTCTATATTATAGACCAGGGGTCGGCAACCTTTACTATGAAAAGAGCCATTTCACCCACTTGCCCACTAAAGAAAAATAGCCTGGAGCCGCAAAACGTTGTATGTTTAAAACAACATTGGAGGGAAAAAAAAGACGAGTTGGAGTACTCTTGCTAGTACTGGAGATAAACTTTTGTTTTTAAATGAGCTCTAATTTATTTTTTAGAATCGTCAAATAACTCATTAATAATAATTAATAACTCAAAGTATTACTCATTTCCCTTCTCATTTCGCTTCATGCTCATTCAGTCACCAGTCAGAACTCAGTCAGGATGCATTCATGGTCTCACACAAAGTTGGATTTTTGTAAACTCATAACAAAGACGTGCATTTTCACCACACGGGTGCTAAAAAATATTCAAGCATTGCAAAGGGAGCCGCAACAAAGAGGCTGGAGAGCCACATGCGGCTCTGGAGCCGCGGGTTGCTGACCCCTGTTATAGACAAACAACCGTTCACACTCCCATTCATGCCTCTGGACCAATGAAGCTAACAGCATGTTTCTGGAAGGGGGGAGGAAAGAGGAGTACCGGAGAAAAGGAGAGGGGAGAACATGCAAATTCCACAGGAGATCCGTACGTCTACACGACTAAGTTCAATTAGGAGTCAACAGGCATTGTGCTTGGACTCACTCTCAGGAAAACCAAGGGAAAACATGGAAAACCACGCCCCCTAGCGTCTCGGTAGAGAAGTGCAAGCCAGAAACATACTACATACTGTACTACTACTACTGTACTACAACGCGAAATCACTTCAAAAATACATATTTGAAGCATTAAAAAAGCATCATGATAATTTTACAACAGAATATTAAGGCCACGTTGAAAGCATCAGAGATTTAAAAAATAATGTTTACAAGGAAAAAGGCAAAACATTAGCTTTGCCTAGCAAACTTACGTAAGTCCCCTCTTTTCATAGCTGCCCCAGGCAATGCCTGTTATTAAAATATGATTTGATATTACGACTTCATTTCCTAATCGTATGACCTTTTCTTGCAAATGTACGACTTTATTCTTCTAAACGCATTTCTTTACTCCTTTAAATGAACAACTTTATTCTCAAAGTCTCATATTTCTTTTGTGGCGCTAATACTCGGTAGTGTAATTACTTTCCCTGTATTGCATTCAAGAAGAAGCAATTCACTTCAATTACTAATTACTATGGGGACAGTAACTAGTCACTACAGGGTTTATTTGGAAATAATTTGCCCAACGCTGCATAGCGCCTACACAGAGGAACCTCTGTTTTCCATAGAACACAGCTAATCCAATTCATGTGTTCCTGATAGCCACATTCATTCATTAGTAGAGGATGGGAGCTTATTTGGCAGTCAGGAAAATACTCTACACTGCGTCAACTACACAGAAAGTCAAGTACAGCGTAAGTGTCCGCTTGCATGCTACTTTTATGAAACTGTACAGTAATCCTTCCTTCGTGGTGGCAGTCATGATAGAATTACATTAGATAGAACATAGAAACCGGTTTCAGGCCTTCTAAACACAGGTTTAACATTCGTAGAGACCTCTAGACACAAAATAGCACCCCTATAATCACTACCGCTTATCCTCACGAGGGTTGTGGGTGTGCTGGAGCCTATCCCAGCTGTCTTGGGGTGAGAGGCGGGGTCCACCCTTAACTGGTGGCCAGCCAATCACAGGGCACCCATAGACAAACAACCATTCACACTCACATTCATACCTATGGACAATTTGGAGGGGCCAATGAAGCTAGCATGTTTTTGGATTGGGGGGGCGGAGTACCCGGAGAAAAGCCACGCATTCACAGGGAGAACATGCAAACTCCACACAGAGATGCCAGAGTGTGGAATCAAACTTGGGTTTCCTGCGTGGCCTGACTGCTGACCACTTGTCAATATACATTATTAAGAAAATGATACACGAACCCCCCCATTTGACCCATATATTAGAAAATACTTTCAACTAATTGAAAACTGAACTAAAAGAGCTGAAATCACACCAGCGACTGCCCTTGGTATCGGCATTATCGACCTTTGTATCGACCAAGCGTTTGGCCAATATACAGTATATACGCCTGGAACCTCCGCAGTGCTGTTGTTGAGAATGTGTCGTGTTTGCGGGCATGTTGACGTTAAATGCGCATTAAGCGGGAGCTTCCCGTCGCCTTTTTAGTCCGGAGGTGATTTTTTTCCCTTTCCAGCCTCAGTAGGACGGAGCCAGCCTTCAACCAGCCTTCAAGCAGCCTTCAACCAGCCTCCAAGCAGCCTCTTCCTGCTGGCTGCCTGTTAGCGGGCTGGGGGACACAGCGCCGGGGGCACCGCAGGATAACATCAGCACTTTGAACAGGTACCCTCTTCTCCCTTCGGCTGTGCCGACATTCGGTCTGACATTATCCCAGGCGACCAGACATGACACCAGACATGACAAAACATGTTGCTTGTTCGCCAAAATGTCTTCAAATAGCGACAGAGATGTGCGGAGTGATTTCGCTCAGCCAGCGCTTCGGTTTTACTGACCGCTTAACCGTCATTTATCCCGACTTAACTCTTCTTCACGTACACGGAACGACCAGAGGAGCTATGGGAGTGTGTTTTTTGTAAGATAAATATCAGAAATGCAGGTTTTAGTGTCTGCTAAGCCCCGTCTGTTTTCCATTGGCTCCATTGGCTAGTGCTGTATCCTTCCGCCGAAAGGCTGCTTAGCGATGTGTCTCAACTGGCGCACTTACTAGTGACGCCTTCTTTTCTGTCACTACCTGGGGGGTCACTGGCTGCTGTGTCCCTAAATCAACGGTCAGTACACCTCCATAAGTGTAGCAAGTCTACGACACTTTGTTGCTGAATTTGCACACGGTAGTGCTGTCCCGAATCCGCCACTGTTGTCGAGTAGAAGGAATACCGATACCCAGTGGCGCAGCCAGGAACCCTGGACCCCATGGGGCACCCCCCCCCCCCGGGCGCCCTGCCCCTTCCCCATACCTAGAAGTATAAGCATACCTGTCATATACAGCATAACAGAGTATTCTGCATATTGGGATGGTATTCTGTCTCTAAACATGATTACGTTACATTATCTCCTTCTTCGGCAAGGGTCTGCCACTGGGGGGGGGGGGGTCTATTTATTATTTCTTTATTGACTTTTTAAAAAGGAGTCATGGTAATTTGGCATACCTGCATTGGAAGTACACTGTGGTACTTTTACTGCGACTTACATGGCATTGTGGCAGCTGT